>NW_028230441.1:7237454-7537454 GCF_043228905.1 Azolla caroliniana | reverse complement strand
CCTTTTGCACCTTGTCTGTAGCTCTATATTGTCTGGTCAAAGGTCCTTAGCATCCTCATCTTCTCGAACTGCAGATCAACCTACAAGTATTCAAACTCCATCGTTAGATGCTCCTCTCCAGCTTACTTATCTTGAGGTAAGTCCTTTTCTAAACAATTCGACAAATGAATGGATGTAATGATTTTTTGAAGATCTCAGGGTTGAATGAAAGTAATCATTTGCTAAACAAAATCATAATTGAATGGATGTAAACAACCATTTCCCAAACAATGCAAGAAGTGAACGGAGAATGGACCTTTCCAAAACATTTTAAGGACGAAATGGAATTAATCCTTTTGTTCCTTTTGTAACCAGAATCACAAATGAACAAACACAAACTGTTTCCTAAAATAAACTAAGAAGCGAATTGAAGTAAATACTTTGCTGGACAATCTTACAAGCGAATGGAAAATCTCTTCTTTTCTTTGGACAGTTCTCTTATCGGATGTGAAATCCTCCTCCTTGTTTCACAAATCTCAGACATGAATAATTATCAGGAGGTAAATATTGTTTAGCTACTTAGGGAACCTCAAATGGATTCTGGCTAGGAACTATCTCTTTCAGTCTTTTAGAAACTCTTAGAAGTGAATTAAAACACCATCTCTTTTGTGAAAGAAGCCTGCCACATGATTTGGAGGCAATCGTTTTCAGTTATATAGAGTGAATGGAAAACCCCCTATCTTAGGTAGAACATTTATCTGGAGGAATCCTTACCTGCAGTTTAGAAAATCACCCCCGTCAAAAGTACTTAGAAAATTTCATTAATGAATGGAAATCTCTCTTGTGGAAACACTGTGTAGGAAATCCTTTTAGTGAATGAACCCCAAAAAGACAAATTTCCTGATTTGGTTGTTCATCCTGTGTCCTTTGTGTGTGGCATCAATAGCTGATGACAGCTATTCTCTACCATTGCCATGGGGTTTTGCTACTTATGCTGATCCACCCTGCCAATGATTATTCCATTCTTTGTAATCTGCACAAACTACAGATCGCAACACATTATGATACTGGATTTCTAGCTTAGATATACCACCCAAGGACATTCATACTCTTATTGTGAGTTTGGGAAGGATGAGACACCACTCTGGCCAGCATTCTCGCTCCAATGCTTTTGCTCTCCCTTTGTTTGTGATCTCATTTGCATGTCTTGCATGAACCTACCTATCTTGCCATTTTTCTTTTAATATTTTACTTGTTGGGTCAACTGACCTGCAGTCTCTGTCATACTAAAAACACCCGCATTGGTTGATTAAGTATGTTAATTCTCTTATTGTTTTACCCTATGGCATTCTAGCCACCTCATACCTGCCGGACTACCAACATTAGCTGATGATGAGAGGGTCTGACTGGGACTGTTCTCCAGGAGTAACACCAGCCGTGGGCGTATTGGGCTCTACGGGGATGGTTGCTTTGTTGGTTTGGCGGTCTTCTTCAATCAAGTTTAGCTCAGTCTGTATCTGATTGGCGAGCTTCATGCAAGTCTTGTCCAGATTCCCAAGTAGCTTCCGAATTTCGGCAACAGTGGCTGCATAAAGCTCTATGTACCCAAATTTGATCTCAGCTCATATTCAGCTACCTTTTCAAGGTCTAGGAAATATACCGCTTTGCTGTGAACCTTATGGTTCTCTTTATGAGCGCATAATAGTTGTTGGTCGGTGACATCAGTGGCTGATGTTGTAGGTTGCTGATTGAATTGTGCTGTCCAGGGTTGTGGTCATCATCTAGCAGAAATTCACAAGTGTTTAGTGAATTTGATCATTGGTGTGGCATGCAAGGTGGTTGGTGGATTGCAGTTTCAGCTGCATGTCGGTGATAATCTGGTTGGCAGTGAACTGCTGTTTGTTGAACCGGAATATTGTATGTCCTTCACAGTAGCATGGGCCTTTTGTAGTGCTCAGATGTTCACCGTTGTAAATTCTTCCATTTCTTTGATGCAATGACCACATCAACTAACTGTACCACTAGTTGATGTACCTTGGAATCGGTCAAGCAGGTTTCGGTTGTGTTGGCGCATTGTTCTACTGTACAGAGTTGTTGATTTGTTGTCAGGATCCTGGCCTCCTTCGTGATGGTTTTCTGCAAATGCTTCTTAGAAAGAAAGATATCTTAACGTCTTTTAAGAGGCCAAAATGGCCTATAAGACCAAAGAAGAGATTACATCTTAAGTGTTGTCTCATCTTTGAGATGGTGCTCCATAATTGACTCCCATTCTTTGGCTAAGTGGTGTGCCTGTCTGCTACTTGGTTTCTTGGTGACTCTCATGCCTTCTTCTCCACGGCTTTAACCTGGTCTCTGTACTTAACGAGCTTCGTCTCCATGGCTCGTGTGCATTTGTAGTATCCCTCAGTCACCTTTCTTGAGTCTTTGGTGGATTCAAATGTGAGGATGGTGTCTGTACTGCTTTTCATTGCTGTAAATCAGCCAAATGTGGATAGGTGGCAGAGAGTTTGCTTGATTCCTGGGCCTCATGAAGCTCGTGGAGAATCTTGAGGATGTTCTCCAGGGTGGCAAGGTTGCAGCCTGTATACCAGCTACTTATTCATGGTCTATAAGTTTTCCACTCATTAGATAGAATCCACTGCCTTTTTGGAAGCACTTCGGTCCTTGATATGAAAGAAATGATCAATAGAAAGCTTTATAAACTAAAAGGTAAAATTGGTGCCAATAAGAAGGCTCAAGCAGAGCTATAGGAATTGATGAAAGGCGAGGGGGTGGCACACACCTTCTCCTCATCATGTGATAAGGAAGCAGCCAAAGAAAACATAAAAAGTAAGGGCAAGGCTCCTAGGGAAGGTCCAATGATATGATGATGTGCATCTCTGAAGCTTCCAACCTAGGCAAAACCATGCTCACAATAGACGAGGGGGAGTTTTGGAACAGTCTCAATGATAACACGACAAGTGGAGCCACTATACTTGGTAGAAGGTTGAAAGTTGTTTAGAAGAGTCAACAACAAGCATCTGAGAGGCTACATGCTCAAGCTCCACTGTACTTAAGAGATATCCAAAGAGGAGCTTGAAAAAGAAAGATATATTATCTTTTTGAGAAAGCCAAAATGGCACATAAGAATCAAACCAGAGATTACATCTGAAAATGTTTTCTTTTCTTTGAGAATAAACCAAAATAAATGTAACTAAGTAAAAAAGTAAACAAAATAAAACGTGACCAAAGAATCTCATTATCAATACATGTAACATTATCAAGCCAACTAGATAGAATTTTTTGTTTTTGAAAGTTCTCTACCATAGGTCGATCCAAAATGGATAGATCTATGAAGCAAAGGAAGCACCTGCGATGGCAGGAGATAATGGCTGTTATTTGTCAATAATATAGGTGGTGAAATCGTGGTCCATGATGCCAGGGCCTTGTGCATGACAAATTGCTATTGCCTGTTCTATTTTAAACCCTTTGTAATGTCCTGATCGGGGGCCTACTTATGTAACCCTTGATTTTCTTGTAGCATGAGTAGGAATAATGGGGCTAAAGAAAGTTGTGATTAATCATTGATGATGAGCTTGTGTGGTTGTATTGTTGTCCAATTCAGTCCTAGCATGAATAGTCCCAGATATTATTGGTCGTCATATTCCATTACCTTATGTAGCAAGCCAAAGCCTTGGTTAAAGAGACAATCTTATCTCCCTCTTATTTTATAAAAAAAAAGTACAATGACAGACATAGTGTTCTTCATGTTCTACTCCTTGATGACACACAATTGGCAATTTATTTCTTCTAGAGGTAAAACGTACCAACGGAAGAGATGGCAGAGGAGCCAGGAATTGAGATGAGTTTGTGAGTTCCGATGATAGCACAATTGCCATCTCTGAGGCTTTGAGCCTAAACCCAACTATGTTGAGGACCTCAGCCAAAGAGAAGATCATTGAAGAAAAGATGAATGCATTGGAGAAAGAAATAGACAAAGAAAGGTTAGAGGAAGAGGATAAACAATATGACTAAACGCCGAATCCCACAATTTGGACATCGATAAGCTGGGACAGTTCGATCAATGTATGAGAAGGAAACTGGGAAGCATAACCTCACAAAAGACCATGAAAAAGACAAGAGTGGCTCTGAAATTAAACCCACTGCATGTGGTGCAAATGAGACCATTGCCTGCACAGCGGTGCCAGTCGACCACAACACCATATGTCTAGTTCGGAGTCTGATGAAAGGGTGAACGAAATAGAAGATCTCAATAATATACAGGTTGTGGGCGCCTCAATGAGTGCCACTCAAGCTTCTAGCTGGAGCTCCAAATGTTTTTCAACAAGGTAGAAGGGTAAGAACAAAAGTCGAGTGGAACTCTTAAAAACAAGTTCATGAGAAGAGATGGGACCCAATGGGGTCACATGAAGAAGACTACAATGAGCCTTGTTACAAGGATGCACTTGAATCGACTAGTGTCTCACGAGGAAGTGAAGGTCAGTGTGAGAACTAAGCCCATAAGGCACACGACAAAGTTACGAAATGAAGATCAATAGAAGACATGTATGTTGCGACCATGATCTTGGGGATAGAAGAGAAGAGGGTGGGGCATACATCAGATTAGACGGGTTATGATTGGGAAAGAGGCAGCTATGTCTGTCAAGGGTATGCTTGGGCATATAAACGGTGGATAAAATGCACATGGTGGATTGGGTGGTCAATGTGGGTATGGCGAATCTAGAAGGCAAAAGATAAAGAGGCCCATGGATTTGTATGAACCTTATTGATTGACTGTATAACTAAGTAAGAATAAGGAAAAGCAGGCAATCTAAAGGAAGTACGACCTCATCACAACAACTGCTTTGCCCATGCCTTATTTTTGTGGGGGTGGATGTCATGTGAAGAGAGAAAGTGTGGAGTTTATGAAGGTTGGAGGTTCTGGGAACAAGGGAAAAGAAAAAGATTAAGATGACAACAAAACACAGTTTAAATAGTTAGAGCTAGCCATTGGTAACAAAAGGATCAAGGGTTCAAAAGCCACGAAAAGTGAGCTTGCATAACTGACGGTCAGGAAGCATGCAATCAAGTTGACATACATTTTGCAGAAGCCATGGATCCATGCAACAAAAGAAAAAGTGCATGCTCAAGAGAAAAAGAAATAGCGCGTGCTAAGGAGAGAGGGTACATTTATATTTTTTGGAAAAGAGCTTCTGAAAGTAATATAATGAGCAAAAGAGTTTGTTCAGGTTCGCAAGTTTTGGATTTCGAACACTTTCACTTTGACAACAAAGTGAATATCTTGGGATAGTGAATCACAAGGGCATGTAGGAGCCCTATGATGACCATGGTGATGTCATCGATTGTAGACTCGCTATGCTAGATCAAGGGAATCTCCTCAACTCTCCATTTTTGGTATCTTAAATTCTTCTTACACTAAGTAAACGGGCTCAAAATCTAATGTAATCTGGTTTAATTTTGATTCAAAACACGTTTTGTAATTTGCGAGATCTATAATCACTTTCTTCCTCCTAATCTACTTAAACTTCTTTAAACCAAATTTACATGGACATATATGTCTAAGTTTTATCTGCAGATGAACTATGTGTGAATAATGAAGCAACAAAAAGAAGATGGGGGATTCCCTTGTGAAACTGTTGGTGAGTTGATCTAATAAGGTTGGCTCACAAGAAGTTAATTGGCAAGGCTATCCACGAATGAAAATGTTCATTTTCTTGTGGGATCTGCGAAGACGTTCTTTTTTGTTTGCTGAACGGGCCACTTGTTGTCTGCTAGGACTCAACACGAAAGAAGTGCTTGGTTAGGCTCTCTACGAGAGAATGTAATGCAGAGACACTCTTTCTTGTGGATCTGAGTAGACTACTCAACTCCCAAAGTTTCGATTTTGTGTATTGAAAGTTGCCATGAAGAATCTTGTGGAATCAGCTATGGTTATGGTTAACGATAAGCATAGTGACTAGAGCAAAGGATATTGCTTTTTCAGAAGCTATCTTTTTGGGTATAATTGCCCTTGATCAAGAGTTGGCCTTGAATCCCTCATGCAAGGTGTCTCCACGACACTCGGAAGAGGGTTTAATTAATCACACTGCTACTTGATGAGCATTGCATGCGTCATTGACTGTGGCAGACGAGGAGATCAACGTCTATTCTCTTCATTGTCTACATGAGCTGGTTTGATTACTCAAACCTAGACTCGATTTGGCTACCAGACCCAAGGCTTGGCATTGGGATTGGGTTCACACTGATTACCCTTTCAACTCACGTTTCCCTACACAGACTTCTAGGGAACATTATGTTCCCAAATTACCCTTCAATTTTAACAAATACCAAGAATACTAAATTATTTCACAAAATAAAATGAAAATCTTAAACTACCTTGACAAATACCCAATACAAACATAAACACAAACTACGCATATTGTTACATATAGCCACCTTTCTTCAAATAATTCTACACATGCATGCAAGTTACATGTACATGTTCGTCCGTGCATAATTAAAGTAAACACACTCAAACCCTGTACACCCAAATTATACATATCATACACGTGCACATTAAAACGAATATATATGTATATGTGCCTTCACCCAAATTAAGATCAGCACTATTATTCCATGAGCACCAATAAATGTTATAAGTAACACAAACAATTGTCAGTTGGACCACAAGTGCACATATATGCGCATGAACACCCAAACAATTGTCACACATGAATACTCACAACATTACACACACATTACTTATCTAGAAGTAATTGTTTCCAATTATTGAGAACATTACAGAAATGAATGAAAATTCCTCTTCCTATGAGAGTGGGTTTATCCCTTTCAGTTCAGAATGGCTTAGAACTGAATGGAAGTTTCCTGCTGTGGTGAGAGGAGCTTACATATCTGGGGGCGAATCCGTTTAGTTATTATGAAGATGTCAGAAAGAATGGAAAACACCTCTTCTTGTAATAGAAAGCTTACTTATCTGAACGTGAATCCTTTTCAGTTGTTGAGGATATCTCAGAAATGAATGAAGAATCCCCCTTCCGTCTTTGTGTGAGAAAATATACTTCTCTGGATGTAATCTCTTTCAGTTTTAAAGAAACCCCTGTTTTCTAGCAAGAGATCTTGTTTATTAGGCAATCCATTTTAATTGATGATCACTAGATTTTATTTTCTGTATTAATCAGCTCTTTTTTGGGTCGATTAGGCAATATAATTTTTTTTTGTAAATACCATGTCCATAGTAAATAGCGATGATAGTCTATCTGATTGAATTCATACAAATGAAATTCCAATTGTTCACGTGATTATATGAACCATTGTCTTCAATATAACTCCATAAGGGAATCTAATATTCTGATGCAGGCAAATACTTGGATTTGGAATATCTTAGGATTACAAATTTTGATTGATCCAGTGCTGGTTGGGAATCTTGATTTTGGCATGCCATTGCTTTATGATGCTAGCAGAAGGAAGCTGAAAGAGTTTAAGGTATTACTTTCTGGATTGATCATTCTTCTAGGTCATCAAGTTTTCAAGCTTGTTGCTACATGCTAGATAGTTTTGGATAGCATATGTAATTGGTTAATAAGACATCTGTAAAAGAATAAGAATGCAAAGGATTGAGTAATGTTATTCAGGGTTTTGGCTACAACTATGTGAACTTGTACCAGCCACAATATTCCACATCTATTGCACCCATGATAAGCCTTGTCTGTAAAAATGACATTCACACTTAAATGTGTTCGGTTGATATTAGTGTGATGATTATTCTTGAAAATATTGTCAAAACGTAATTGTAGTTTTGTGCTTAACAGTTGGAGGATCTGCCTGAGTTAGAGTTGTTACTCATAACCCAGAATTATGACGATCATTGCCATGTAAAAACTTTGGAGCCATTGTCAAGGATGTTTCCAGATATTCAAGTAATTTCTACCCCTAATGCTGAGGAGATATTGAGTAAGCTCTTTAAGAAGGTATAATGTAGATATCATGGTATTCCACAAATTCAATGTAAGGAAAAGGCCAAAGTAGCTCTGATTTTTCGTTATATTTCTGAAACACCCTTGTTCAATCACGAAAAGAGTGGAAAAAGGGATGAGTGGAAAATCGGTGTTTCAATGAAATAATGGAAACTCGGGGATATTTTGTGAAAATAAAATAAATCAGAGTGGTTCAGATGTTTTCCATCTATTTATGAGCCTTGTTTGGTGATCATTAAATTATTGGGTATGTAATTTGTAGGTGGTTTATTTGGAACCTGGTAATAGTATTGACTTCATTGGAAAAAACAAGATAGAGCTTAGGATTCGTGCATCTGCTGGTCCAGTACTTGGTCCTCCTTGGCAGAGACCAGAAAATGGGTAACCTTTTATGCTTGCTTTATTGTCAGCAATAAGAGTACCCAAATTGACTACTTATGTGCACTAATCTGTTAACTCTGACAGCTATTTTGTGGAGTCCAAGGAACCCTCCTTCAGTATTTATTTTGAGCCACATTGTGTTTATGATCAATCCCTTTTGCGAAATGAAAGGGCAAATGTTGTGATTACACCTGTTGTAAAGCAAATTATTTTAGGCGGTTACACTTTAGTTTCTGGACAGCAAGATGCAGTAGATCTTGTAAAGCTATTACAACCAAAGTAAGGTTATTGTGTTATATTAAAGGTCTTCAATACTCAACTTGTTTAAATTAATTTCTTTGGCTGAAATATATCTTGGATATTTGCAGATTTGTTGTGCCATTGCTAAATGGGAATCTGGAGGCCAAGGGTATTCTATCAAAAGTTGTTTCTGCAGAGGGCACAGTAGAAGAGTTCAAGGTAGGAAAATCTGTGAATTTGTTCCTTATAGTATTATAGGTTTATTCATGTGATGAAGAAGTATATTCATTAGCTACGAGTTAATTTATCTAGTACATGTACCGTAAGGATTCTACTTCCAATGGTGCAGGATTTGCTTCAAAAGGACTCTGTGGATGTTCAAGTGTTGGTGCCTGAACCAGGCATTCCTTTAAATGTACCAGTGGATATTTGATGGAATTATGTGGAGGAATATGGCTAATCCAAAAGCCCAAATGTTCATTTGTATACTTTTGGGAGTAGGGAGGTGCAAATTTGGTCAACAATGGTATATCCATGTGCAAACGTAACCCTTAATAATAGGGTCCAGGGGACATGAAATACCTCGTACATTTCTTAAATTATATAGACTCTACCTGCTCTTAAATATGTTAATATTTGTACAAAGGAAATTCCAAACATGGATAATCTTAGCTGGAAGCATTACAACAAAGTGAAGCACTGTACCTCATACATTTACAAGTTTAAAAGGAAAAGTTCTAGTGACAACGTAGCAGATCCCAAAGGGTGAAAAGGGAATATTTCACCAAAAAGGGATGTAACCAAAAAACACTAACGAAATTTTCGGAGTTTCCTATGAATGATTTAGTTAAAGCGTAAAGAACATGCTGAGAAGTATTAAAAGGTGAATTAGGTGTAGAAGGCAATGTTAGACCGTTGGATAACTTAGAAGAACACTGGGTCAAACACCTCTCAGTTGAAAGATGCATTCCAATTTATCAATGATGTATAATATAAAGGAAAATGATAAAGGAAAATGATAAGACACAAACAGTGGAGTTCGAAGATGGCTTTATTAGGACACATACAATGAACACAAGTGCTATTGCCTAGTTGTGACACAAACCTGAATCTTGTACTCCAACCTAGGGATGTTTGATTGCGAATGTCAATGTCAGAAAACAAACTACCTATTAGACATATGCTTTGATAGGCCAGCACTTAGTTGCTGGAACTGCCACTTAAAAGAATAAACTAAACTGTCACAATATCTATTGAGCCCTAGAAGTGAGAATTCTTGAGCGTACTAAGTGAAAATACATTGTTTTACCCACATTATTAAGAACCTTTCACTATGTTCAAATCCACAAAGGTTAAAAAATTATAATGTATTTGCCACATTTCAAATTTGCACAAATGACATTCATTATATCTCAAAAAACGTTTGCCCAAAAAAATATTGTTACATCAATTAAATCATATTCATAATGATCTCATGAACAAGAGCTCTATGCCACACAAAATCTCTTCACCTTTAAGGAGAATGGAATTCACATAATCATTTCCTAATTTTTTTAAAACCAGTTAGGGAACATTTGGCAAATTCATTTCACTTAACAATGGAAAGTAGAATACATTAGTTAATCCAAAAATAATATTGATCTCCATGTTATCCGTAAAGAGTTCAAGTTCTCATTTACATTGGAAAGGGACTTATTGATCGATTGTTATTCTACCAAAATAGTAAATCCTCATTAACATCACATGGGGGTGGTGGAAAGAAGCAAAATGCTCGATAACCATATAGAATAATAAACGCAAATAAAATGCTTAAAACTAGGAGTGTTAAAAGCATCCCTTTAATTGATTGAAGTTTTGTGTAACCAGCAATTCAACCAACGAGCAATTTCTGATCATCTAAGAACTTGTATGTCGGAACCTCAAGGTTGTATGGGGCAGGTCCTTTCCTCACTCTACCAGATATATCATAATGAGAACCATGACAAGGGCAAAACCAACCTCCATACTCTCCAGCATTAGGCAAAGGAACACAACCAAGATGAGTGCAAACTCCAACTACAACCAGCCATTCAGGGTTAATTACTCTATCTGAATCTGATTGAGGATCCCTCAGCTCACTAAGGGACACAGTATTTGCAGATTTAATATCATCATCAGTGCGATGACGAATAAAAACTGGTTTGCCTCGCCATTTCACTGTGACTGTTGACCCAGGTGCTATGTTGCTAAGATCAACCTCTAACGATGCAAGAGCTAAAACATCCTTGCTAGCTGACATACTTAGGATGAACTTTAGGATAGCCAAACGGATCATCGATGCATAGATAAATCTTCCTCCAGTCATCACAAAGTACGTGAATGCTTGCTTGCTTGGGTCGCCGGGAGGATATCGTTCATGAACTGATTCATCATATACAATGTTGGAGTCTGGACCCTTCAAGACACCAACAGCAGATGCTCCTGGGGCATTTGCCACAACCTC
Source organism: Azolla caroliniana (assembly GCF_043228905.1). Lineage (NCBI taxonomy): Eukaryota > Viridiplantae > Streptophyta > Polypodiopsida > Salviniales > Salviniaceae > Azolla > Azolla caroliniana. Next base: position 7,526,399 of record NW_028230441.1, on the reverse strand, counting down.
ACTAGAGAAAGCTACACATTACGAATATGTTTTAGAATAAGCACATCTATATAGTAACCAGAGCAAAATATAAAAAAACCTTACAGGGAAAAATGCAATCATATTGTTGGAGATTAGATGCTGGCAAGAGATTACAAACAGTTATGGTTTGAATCATTGTGCCAAGCTATACCAGTCAGAGAGAACTAGATACCATGCATACTTCAGACATGGCCTCTCAACCTTGAACCACATCATAAGGCAATCATCTTAATCCAGGTAATTAAGATAAACTTGACATCTTAACATATTTTAAATCAACCTAACCTTTCCACTGAGCTGAGGTCCATTCAGCACTAGATGCATAGAGATTCCCCTGATACATCAAGAGGCATTAGCTCAATTCATCGGATCCAATTGTGCATGGAACAAACACAATTAGTTTCCATTACTATATAGAGGGGCTCTATATCTCCAGGACATGGGAGGAGGAGCATGTGTCATATGAAGACGGCTTGACTTGTCTTCATATATTTTGGCAATGGGTTTGTTCAAAATTGTTGAGAATGATTAAAAGTTATAACAGCTAGCCCAACGGTTAGTTAGCCCAACAGCCAGATCTTGGCCTTTATAAAGAGGAACTTTCTCCTCCTGTAAATATGGGCGATCTTTGTATTTTTCTCCCTCCTGTTGTGACATAACAATGAATATTATTGAACAAATGTGCCTTCTCATTTTTCTATATGGTAGCAGAGCATAGATCTGCCCCTCTACAAAACCCTAGATCAGCCCTCTGCAAAATCCTAGATCCACCCTTCTGCTGGTATGACAGCGATTGGAACAGCACTGTCCTAGCATCCAACAGAGGAAAGGGGGATTTTTTCCTTTGGGGATGACATTGCTATGTGATTGAGAAGCGACTTGAGAAAAGAAATCAGAAGAGGAGAGCAGAGATAGGCTAAGTTGAGAAGATGGATGAGGTGTTCTCAAAATTGAACGAGGATGAGGTGAAAACATTGGTGAAATACATGAAGCAGGCTGAGATTGTAGCATCTAGAGATTGTAACTACCACCTTGACGTGAACTCCTCCCAATTGAGTTCAAACTCGATGGACCAGCCACATACTTGAGCTGGTCACGTCGGATTATAGGTGCCTTGGCAGGGAAGCCTTGATGGCTACGTAACAAGAGAAGAGAACGAACTTCCTGTCAAAACGAGCAATGAATGGAAAGCATGGAGAGCTACCCACATGTCTTTGTACACGTGGCTTCTCAACTTCATGGTTCCATCGATCGCCACAACTGTTGATGGAATTTTATGTGTGAAGGAGATTTGGGAAAAATTGCAAAAGATGTATGCTGGGAGGGGAAATAACATGAGAGTATTTCAAATCGAGCATGAGATAGATGCCGCCTGGCAGGGAGATAGGATGATTCAGGAATATGCCATAGAGCTGGAGCGTCTATGGGCAGAATATGATCATTTCTCGCCTGTGACAGTGTGCAATGATCCTCAATGTAAGAGCAAGGAAATTTCTGCTCAAAGAAGAACCATGCAATTTTTGAAACATCTCAACCCGTCATTTGATCAAAGAAGGGCCGTTCTTCTAGCCAAGGTTGAAATTCCCACACTTGATGAGGCAATTGTGACTATGATACAAGAGGAGAGTAGAATGAAGCTACTCTCTAACACTACCGGACTTCTAGGGGTACGATCGGCACTAATGGTGTCAAATTCAAGCGGAAGTGAAAATCGAAAATGCTACAATTGTGGTGAAGCTGGTCATTTAAAGAATGCTTGCCCTAAACCATCTTGGAGGACGTGGACAAACTAGAGGTCATGGTCGAGGGTGCCGAAGTGGTGGAAGAGGAGGTCACCAAGCAGACCTGATGGTAGCAAAAGAAGAGGAAGGAACTAAGGCGGTGTTCACCGAAGAGGACGTGGACAAACTAGAGGTCGTGGTCGAGGGTGCCGAAGTGGTGGAAGAAGAGGTCACCAAGCAGACCTAATGGTAGCAAAAGAAGAGGAAGGAACTAAGGTGGTGTTCACCGAAGAGGATCAAGCTCTCTTGGAAATACTTGAGGAAGCAAAGAGCCTCAGATGATACTTCATTCGTGTCAAGAGGTAACATTGCCACCTATGCTTATTCGGCCACAACTACTAACAACACAAATACTCTTGCCTCTACACCAGAATGGATAATTGATTCTAGTGCTAGTGAATTCTCCTCATATACTCACTTAGCAATGCCAGAGAGCATTCAAATGGCTGACGGTACAACACAACCTGTATTGGGTATAGGTACAGTAAAATGTACCAACTCTGTGACATTGTCTAATGTTTTGCATGCTCCTTCTTTCCCAGTAAACCTATTATCCATAAGTTCTATCATGCATTAGCATCTATGGCAGAAGGAACAGATGTAAGGGGATCTAAAATGAGTTATGAGGAGTTGTTGATACTTTACCACCAACGTATGGCGTTTTGAGTCGGGTGTATTCACACCTTTTTGAAAAGGCTGATAAAACAAAACTTGTTTGTGATGCATGTGAATTTGGTAAGCTTACTAAAAGCTCATATGCTAGTTCAGGTCATTGGAGTTCCCATGCATTTGACGTAATACACTTCGATGTTTGGGAACCATGTTCCACAAATTATATTAATGGATATCGATTTTGTCTCTTTCATTGACCGCTTCTCTCATGTGACTTGGTTATATTTGATGAGGAATAAGAATGAAGTATTTGCTTGTTTTAAAGATTTTCATAGAGCAGTTCAAACTCAATATGGTGCAATAGTAAAAGTGTTGAGGTCTGATAATGGAACAGAGTATGCTAACATCACATTTAGGGCATACCTCTTAGATCAAGGAATACAACATCAAACTACATGCCCATATACACCAAAACAAAATGGAGTAGCAAAGAGGAAGAATAGACATCTTCTAGAGGTAACAAGAAGCATGATGATTTCTATGAATGTCCCAAAGCATTTGTGGGGACAGGCAAATTTGACGGCTGCCACATTGATCAATAGAATGCCCTCTAGAGTATTGGAGTGGAAGTCTCCATGTGAGTTGTTGCAAGGCAATAACTCTGGAATCCTTCCTTTGAAGGTGTTCGGATGTGTGTGTTTTGTAAAGGACAATAGACCATCTGTAGGAAAACTTGATCCTAGAGCTGTGAAATGTGTATTTGTGGGATACTTTGCCACACAAAAAGGCTATGTTTGCTGGAGTCCAGTAGAGAAGAGATTATTTGTGAGCATGGATGTGCATTTCAGAGAGTCAAAGCCATATTATAAACAAGAGGTAACTTCACCCTTTGATGACTTAATTGAGACTGAAAATATGAGGGAAGGAGATAATGGTGAGAGGTTGCTAAAAATAGGATCAATTCCTTTGTTGATCCCTACATCAGCTGAGAAACAAGTGAGTGTAGGAGATAAGGAAGAAGAAGGAAAAGAAGACGAGGAACCTATATGTGTTGGGACTCAAGGTGAGGGGGAGCTAAAGGTGTATACAAGGAAGAGGAGGCAGAAAGAAGGAAATATGAAAACGTCTTCAGTGCCACTTGTGCCATCAAGTTCCATATCCCAACCTGCCTCGACTTCTAAAATACCTATAGAACTCCCAAACCTAGAAATCACAGGTGATATGAATTCCTCTCCTTCTCCTATAGAGGTGAGGAGGACCTCTCGCAGTAATGCAGGAGTTTCTCCTTATCGTTATGGTTTTCCTCATGATATTGCTCAGTTTATCTCTTATTGTAACATATCAGCTACACATAGAGCATTCATTGCATCATTAGACTCTGTCACTTTACCCAAGCGTTGGTAGGTTGTTAAAGAAGATCCAAAAAGGAAAGCAGCCATGCAAGAAGAACTCGGAGCTCTTGAGAAGAACAAAACTTGGGAGATTGTGTCACTACCACTAGGAAAGAAGGCGGTTGGGTGCAAATGGGTGTTTACAATAAAAACAGACCCCAGAGGGAAAAATAGATCGATACAAGGCACGATTGGTGGCTAAAAGATATAGTTAGACATATGGCATTGACTACGATGAGACTTTTGCACTTGTGGTGAAGATGAGCACTGTTAGAACGCTTATTTCCTTAGCAGTGAATAAGGATTGGAAATTACATCAATTAGATGTAAAAAATGCATTCCTTCATGGAGAGTTAATGGAGGAAGTGTACATGGATGGTCCCCCAGGTTTTGGTACAATTCAAACAGTAGGTAAGGTTTGCAGACTAAGGAAGTCACTTTATGGACTAACGCAATCTCCTCGCGCCTAGTTCGACAGGCTAAGAAGGGCTATGGTGGGTATGGGATACCAACAGACAAATGCAAACCATACAGTGTTTTTTCAACAACACAAGTAGCATACTACATTACTTGTTGTGTATGTGGATGATATAATTATCACGGGTAACGATGAAGGAGAAATTGCGCAACTGAAGATGAAATTGGGTAAAGAGTTTGACGTGAAGGATCTAGGATTGCTACGATACTTTCTTGGAATTGAGGTAGCTCGTGGAGCAGCATGAGTTGTTCTATCTCAGCGAAAATATGTATTAGATCTTCTCACAAAAACTGGAATGTTGGGTCTAGGCCCGTAGCTTCTCCAATCGACCAAAAGATCAAGCTAACTGAACTTGCAGGAGAGAAAATTGATCGTGAAAGGTATCAAAGATTGGTAGGTCGGCCAATTTATTTGACTCACACCCATCCAAATATTTCATTTGCAATAAGTGTGGTAAGTCGTTACATGCATGATCCGAGGAAAGATCATATGGATGCAGTGTACCATATTCTGAGATATCTCAAAGGTGCCCCGGGGAAGGGATTGATCTTTAGAAAACATGGTCAGTTTAACATTGAGGGCTATTGTGATTCTGATTGAACCAGTTGTGTTGATGATAGGAAATCCACATCAGGATACTGCATGTTTGTTGGGGGCAATCTGGTCTCTTGGAAGAGTAAGAAACAGTCAATAGTAGCAAGGTCAACAGACAAAGCAGAGTATAGAGCTATTTCTGTAGGAGTTGCGGAGATGTTATGGTGAAGAACTCTCCTAGTGGAACTAAAGGTGAATCAAAAAAATCAGATGATGCTGTGGTGTGACAATAAGTTAGCAATCAGCATTGCCAACAATCCGGTACAGCATGATAGGACCAAGCACATCAAAATAGACAGATTCTTTATCAAGGAGAAGCTTGGTAATGGAATATTAAAATTGAGTCATGTTTCTACGGAACATCAAGTAGCAGATTGTCTTCTTACAAAAGGGACTTGGGCAAGTAAGTCTTACTAGATTGTGTGAAAAGATGGGCTTAGTAGATATTTTTCACCCATCTTGAGGGGGAGTGTTGAGAATGATTAAAAGTTAGAACGGCTAGTTAGCCCAACAGCCAGATCTTGGCCTTTATAAAGAGGAACTTTCTCCTCATGTGAGCGATCTCTGTATTTTTCTCCGTCTTGTTGTGACATACCAATGTATATTATTGAACAAATGTGCCTTCTCATTTTTCTATAAAAATACAGCTAAAAAAGCTTACTCACCAACAAACCTACTCCTAGCTTCATCTGGTATCCCCATCATCATCGGTGAGGAGATTAGGGAATGGGAGAAGAGGATCTATCCACAAAGCTATGACATAGGACCCCCATCTAGACTCATAAAAGGTTGCAAGACTTGGGGATCCACAAAGATATGTTTTAAAGAATCAAGACTACTATATAATAACAAAAAAACTCTTCAAACACTAAATGATCAAACCAGTTTTGCCCCTCTTCTCACCAGCAATCTTTGATCTCTTCATAAGTGTAGGAGAGGACCAAAATTACATGGTGGGGGGGGGATCGCAACTCTCTTTTTGGGAACATGGTTATGGTTAGCTAGTCATTGAAACTTGAAGTATGTCAGATCCTTGTTGTTAACCATCAGGCAAGAGACATGCAAATCATTGATGTAGATCCATTTGAGTATAGGAAAGAAGAGTAAGGTCATGTAATATGAATAATAGGAAATAGTAAAGAGACACCTTTGGAATAATTACATTTAGCCTCCCTTTTTAAATCTCAACTATCTCTTTTTGAGTTCAGGCTATTGTTGTGAGCCTCATGCATAAGCCACTTAGAATTAAGTGGTTGGAAAACGGAAGAATGTGTGAGAGAATATAGGTAAGAAGCCTTCTCAGCTTTTCCTCGTCTCTAAAAGGAATCAATTTATATTTCAACAGGGAGGCTAACTGATATAATTCCAAAAGTACCTCTTTACTATCTCCTATTATGCCAAATACCAGAGCATCCATATATTTGTCTGGCAGGCACCTCCAGAATGGCCTTTACTTTGCCGAGATACGGATGGATGTTGTCCTTATTATTTGCTGGAGTAGCATACTACTTGAAACGCTGAAGGGACACTTTATTGGGTTGAGGCTAAGGTGATTGACATGGTATAATTTAACGCAGAGTGCCAAATGTTGCAGGTGGTCTAAACTGGCACCAAACACATCAAATTCATCGGAGACACCCTGCCATGGCCTTACTTTTCTATCCTATACGCATGTGGATTTATATTACAGGATTTGTACATCCACTGCTGAATGTTAAAAAAACATGGCATGCCATTTGAGTATCAAGTAACCAGCCTTCAAATCCAGGCCAGGTCATGTAACGCTTGGACGAGGATGCATCCTTACTGGAGCACAAAGTGTAGTTACTCTGGCTCAAGGAGGATCAGCTGCACATAATAATCATGCTTGGGATCCTCTAAAAGGGAAGGAAGGCTTCCATTGATTGGCACCGACTACACAATGCAGAGGGCATTCAACAAGGAATGCCAGTTCTGGTCTTCCGAACATGCTCCGGCATAATGCTCAGCAAAATCCCTTTTCCTCCATTCTGATCTTAGCCAACAATGATTGACCACCTAGCACCGCCTGAACAGAATCATGACCCAGGGTAGTTTCTGTAAAAAGGATTGTAATTTTAAAAAGATTTAAAATTTGTATTTACACTAAGCTTGGCTAGATGGACGTTTTAATCCAACTTCCATTCATGTGGGATCCCACTCTATAAAAAACAGATGTGGCCAACACACAATAATCAATTCACAACCTGCTATTATTTTTCATTCTCAGAGAACTACCATGGTTCTCTGTATTTACATCCTTCATTAAGCTCTTCTTACAGGCATTTGCTGCTTCCATACACACCCATTCGGCTTCTAACAACTTGGCACCCTCAGACATTCCAAAGCTTTGTGAATTGACTCACTGTAAATCATAACCAGGGTCAATCCCATCTCCACTACCATCACTTAAACAACCAGCTGATGAAGTAGTCAATGGGAGGAATGGTGAGAGACAACTATACTTGGCAAGCACCAAGGCATATACTGAATGAGGGTTGAACCAGATGCCTTATTCCCTGAAGTGACATGCTTCTTTCTCAGTATTGAGCCTGCTGCATATCAAGCTTTATAATATTATGTGGAACCATCACTGCATACCAGGAAGAAGTAGTTAACTAGACATACTAGGCAGTGGATGCCACACGTCGAGATTGACCATTCTCTGTCTCCCCCACAATCCAGGCGAGGTTCACACGATGAAATGGCTGAATATCAAGGAACCACTGCCACAGAAAGCCAGAAGTGCACTAAGTATGGGCAGCCACAACGGCCATGACAGTGACCTCTTTGTCATCCACTGATTTGAGCAATAGCAGCTTTTTCATTGATACATTGGCAGCACATGCCACAAGGTCAGTCACAGTGTATGGTCACAACCACCTTGACAACCTTCAGCATACTGACAAATCCCTACCTGTTAGTTCCATTTCACCACCCCCAGTGGTCGACGTTCCACTGGCTGCTCCCAAACCAATAATAATAATATGTTCTGAACTTGTACCTCCACCTACTTCCAAAAACAGAAGTTTTGAGCTTATGTCTAGAACATTGTTAATTACTTCCAAAATCGGTCCCCATAGACCATAGGTAATGGAATACTCACCAAACTATGTCAAGCAATGAAAGTCATTTTGAGATTATGTCAACAGCCATGTTTGTATACCGCTATAATGAGTATCTTGTATTTTATCATTCCAATTTCAGGTTTCAGAGATTTTTATCTATGTATGGATGATATATCATAGGAGCACATGTAGCTTTTGTGGTTGTTGGAGACCATTTTAATTACTTCCAAAATCGGTCTCCATAGAACCTAGATGGTGTAATACTCACCAAACTATGTCAAGCAAAGAAAGACGTTTTTTGATTATGTGAACAGCCATGTTTGTATGCTGCAATAAGGAGTATCTTGTACTTTATCATTCCAATTTCAGGTTTCAGAGCTTTTAATCCATGTATGGATGATGTATCATAGGAGACCATGTAGTAGCTTTTGTGGTTGTTAGAAATCAAGAGGATTAGATCTCTCTCTCTCTCTCTCCGTGATCCAAGATAATAAAAAACGTTTTGAACTTATACCTCCAGGTTTATTTAAGCATTACTAACCAAAGCCTAGGATAATTTCTTCATATACACACACTATATATATGTATAAAGAAACAAGAACACCAAAAATACTGCTCTGAGATGAAGAAGACCAAAAGTAACCTCTATTGATTGGGTATCTCCAAGTTGCCAAACCCGCAGGAGCATTGATCCTTCCAAAGTCGATACCTCTTAAATACATCCCATTGTCCACTGGGAAGGAATAGCCAACCTTGGTTGTAAATATGCGAGAAAGTGAAGAAACCTTTCTACCCACACCCCTTATCATCGTCACAGACCTGTATAAAAATAGCAATCAACATTGCCCCTATCAAAAATATGAATCATTATTACAATGTATATGAGTACAAGCATATTTGGACTCATATAATCTTCTAAATCCTAAATGATACAGATAAAGAGAAGAAGCTTCTATTCATGATGGTCTGCGTTTGTATTTGCTGTCAATAGAGAGAAACTCATCTGCCATCATCTATTTATTCCCAAAAATTTGCTTAATACTTAATGGGAACGTCATAATTAGTCATTACTCTCACAAATCCAGATTATTCGGTCAAGGTATCATCATCTAGAAAACATAGCATCTCAAGCATAAAACGCATTTTCTATATTGGTTTGTCAAATGCATATGCATAACCCTCGTGAATGATTTAAGTAGTAACACCAATAAAACTGAACAAGAGCTATAAATGGTAACCTAATTCAAAAAAACTGGGCATTAGAAAAATACGAATAAATACATAAAATCATACTGAGGCAACTATTTCAAACAATCATCTGAAGATCTCGTTTTCATATGCAATCAAATTAATCCAAATAATTGGATTTTACTTTCTTTTCTTAAAAAAAAACTTGTTATAAATCCAAAAGAATATGAATGAATAAATAAAAACTTACAGTCGCAACTATTACAAACAATCTATTGAAGATCTCATTTTCATATGCAATCAAACTAATTCAACGAATTGGAGTTTACATTCTTTTCTTAAAAAAAATCTTTGTTGTACTGTAAACCTTACACTTTCTTTTATGACAGAAAAGAACCTAAAATATCTTGACACAAGAAGCTATAAAGAAAACCACTTTATACTATTTGAATGCAGTATTCAGGGCAATGTTTCTTCACTAGTCGGCCAAACTTCCTTCACATGCATGAATTAATAAATTTATGGAGAAAATATCACAAATTAACTTAGTGGATAGTTCTATGAGTTTCTCCAGGATTTTGTTATTTTTAACAGAAATCTCGAAAATAAGAGAAGATGAAGAAGACGATAGATAAACCTCATAAATTTATCGAAGCTTTAGATTTCCACAGAAAGAGACTTAAACTTGATAAACTGATCAAACTTAAGGTTTCAACACAGAAACACATAAGAAGAAGAAGAAATAGAAATCCACATGATAAACTTATCAGAGCTTTAGGTTTTACGATAGAAAGAAAGAAAAATGAAGAAGTAATAAATGATGACCTGATGAACTGAACAAATCTCTAGAGTTCCACATAGAAACTTGAAAGAAAGAAAGAAAGAGGAGGAAGATGAGAAGGAGGAAAACGCGAAAACCTGGTAAATTGTACAAATCTGTCAATTTCAACATAGAAAGATAGGAGATGAAAGAAGACACACACTTGATAAGCTCAACAAAAGCTTTAAATTTGTACACTGAACAGAGCTCTACGTTACCACGAACCTGATGAACTGGAAAAGTCTTGAAATTTCATAACAAAGCTATCGAATTTCGCACAGACAGACACCAAAGAAAAACCAACGAGAGAGAGAGAGAGGTGCAAAAACCTGTTTTCGCAGACTGCACACTCTCTAAGAGAGAGACAGGCAGACAAAGAGAGAATAATGAGATGAGGAAGAAGGAGAAGGAGATTAAGTATGTATATACTTCCTCTTAACAAAATATGTTATCCACCCCTTCTAATTGTTCAGAGTTTCTCTTGAATCATTTCTATGTTGTTATCGGACCGACCAAGAGTCACCGAAACCCAACGGAATCAAAGCATTTTGTAACATGTATGTGTGAAAATCTACTAGACTATAGACGAACTAATGGAACAAAAACAATAGGATCAACTAATTTCCGGAGTATAAGGAAAGAACACACCATCATGGGAGTGGGTTTTATATCTTCTTCTTTTTCAAAAAGATTTCCTTCATTAGTATTAAGAAAAAGTGTCGGAAGGCTACAAAATGTACAATCAGAGAGTGTTATATACAAAAAAGATGATTAGGGCAAGGGCCAAGGGGTGATGATATTTCCAGATTGGACCTTCAGAGGAGACCGTGAACAAATGCAACTTCCTCCATAACTGCAGTAATTTTTTCCTTTTCTTAAGAATAACCTTCGAAGAGCCTGACATATTGTCATATTGCCCATGCACTACGCTAGTAAGCTCTCCCATAATTCCGGCAATATATCTAAGAGAAGAGGAATTATGGAATCATATCGTCTTTTACAACAATACTTCCATAAGATCCATAATGTAACCATAGATATTGTTTTCCATACATGGGTTGCACACATTTGCTTGCGAGGTTGCTGAAAAGGGGAGACAGAAATTAGATGCCTATTGATGACTGTCATAGCCTTTGGGGCATCATTTGCCTCATACAACAAAAGACTAGAATGAGAACCCCCCATACCGTTGATCCTTAGGAGAAGAGACAACTTGCATTAATCGTCAGGCATAAAGAAATAACTTTATTCCATACATGTTGGGCTAGTGAACAAAACCAAAGAGCATGCTTGGTAGTTTCCTGCAAGTCGTCGCAATAACAACATTGTCTAAGAATGGTTTCCACATTTCCTTTCAATGACTGACCTAATGGTAGTGTTGCATGTAGTAAAAGCCATCTGAAGAGAATATATTTTGTTGGTCGCCTGAAAGACCAAATCCATTTCCAATAAACCTTCAAATGAATGCTTGAAACACACTTATTCCAATGCTTTTGAGTTGCAGGAGTTGGAATATTCTTAGACATGAGTAAGGTCCTACCAAATTTCATAGTGTATTGAAAGAAAGTAACTTTCTGCAATTGATCCATCATGGGACTAGTCCAAGTGGGTTTTATGTCTAAAACAGGTACATGGAATGTAAAAAAATAGAGACAAGTGATGTGACATGTGAGTGGCCTCTTGATGAATAATACGTGGAACAAACATAAGTGATATGTATGTTTGTTGCCCTACCTTGTTGCTATGTGGAATGTTAACAAACACTCAACATCACTGAGCACACGATGTCACAAAGCTCCCACTTCACAAGGTGAATTTGGTGGAATATCGGCAATAATGGCTAGGGTTCACGATAAGGGGCTCACTAGAGTGAACAATGTGTGAATCGAACATTCAAAGATTGAGTTGTGACATCTTGTATATTTGAGCTATATTTGTAAATTCAAAAGAAAGAATTTCCCTAATAAGTAAAGGAATACTAATTTCATAATTATGAATTAATATAGGCCTATATATTTAATTTAAAGGAAAGTTCTAAACACTTGAACATAGCCATTTTTATACTTATTAAAAGAAATTCCTAGAAACTTCTCAAAACTTCTAGAGAAGCCTAAAAACATCTCGACCACCCTAATGATGGTCATGAATAATCTATAAAAACCATTCAAGGAGGGAGGAGTAAATCAACGAAGAATGAAGAAAGCAATCAATCAAGGAATAAATTAAAGTTGCAAATGATATCATCAAGGAGCAAGAGTGTGAAGTGAAGAAGAGGAAGAAGATAGCGATAGGAGAGAATACGAGGGAGAAAAAGGAAGAGCTACCCGTGGCAAGGAAAACGAAGAAAGGGGAATAACATATCACAAGAGCTTTCACCCATCAAACAACAATTGAGAGTTTGAATATTTCTCCCTACACATATATGAGGGGTGTAACTTAAGTCATCTTACAATCTCCAGACGATTAAAATGTTATCATTTAAGTTGTCTAAATTGATATGTTCAATAAGTGTAAGGTAAGTCATCTTACAATCTTAGGATGATTAAAGTGTTATCGTTACAAATAGCAAAAGGATTTTGTTTTCACTTCATCATCTTCGACATCTATTCCACGTAATCAAATGCTCTTTCGTCTAACCATCTCATTTACTTATTCGATCTCTCATTGAAAAAAATATTGTGATTCAACTCGGTGACCACAACCTACATGACAATGTGTGACCCCTTAACAACACATGATCACAACACGCTTGGCACAAGGACCCAACATTATGTCCTTGATTACTTAGGTACTCAAAGAAAGTATAACATTTGTCGTCGAATAATTAAGGCTCTAGACATCCCATTCCTAGGAATGGGAATTTCATAAAGAGTGACCCTTTCTTAGTCATCTTATCTCATCACAACTTATGGACAATAACGATATGCTAAATACTATGAATGGAAATCATGTCATGGGACAAATGTGGAGGCTTACGCTTCACACATGATTATTACTACTCATGTTGCACCTAACTACAAAACCATATTATTCACAAAATGGGGAAACCGTACACATCAATACATGTTAGAAGCCCATCCAGTTATTTGCCATTCAAACCATTGCTTCCATGTGACTTAGCTCACATGCATTGCGACGTGAGACGGGGCGTTGGGGCACAAGTGATGAGAGTGACCAACTATGCACACTTTGCCTGAAACAAGTTTGAGAGTATGAGTATTACAGTTTGATACAATGCTTTGCCTTTGATCATATTCGACCATGCTTTCCACAAATCTTCGATCGAGCCCAATCCTTGCACGAATTTTTCACAAACACAACGTGCACTCTCGATTGCAATATTCATTGGTAAAGTTCTTGAACATTGAGAGTCGCTACTCACTTTCGCATGTATCACGGGAAATGTTATATTTTTGGTCTCATAGGTCATATTTGACCTCCGAAGATGATAATAGAATCTATCTAGCTCTTGGCGTACAACATTATGTCTAGAATATACTCTCCTCCTTTGTTATTATATTACGAATGTTGTCTTCGCTCATATAAATAGAGTAACACTATGTTAATATGTAATTCTACCTATTGAGAATCAAACTCAACCTATGTTTAGTGTGTGAACACACCTTTGTGCACTGAAAAGGTCAAAGGTCACCACTACTTTTTACACATTAACTATGTGTCATAGATTAATATTCTATGACACATAACTAATTAGTTTCCACATTCCCCATGACACATGAGCTTCTATAGTTACTAGAGAGAGTGGATGTTAGTGAGTTAATGAAGAGAGAGGGTGACTTTATATAAAGCACCATCCTCCTACTTTGTAATTGTCAGTTAATCCCCCTTGTAATACTATTACCTTTTTACTTGCTATTCTCTACTCCTTATCAATATACATCATTAATATTCTATTTTCCTATCTATCTTGTGTCTCTCCTCTCGCCTCTTTCACACACATATAACACACAATGTCTCTAATCTATTCCGTTGCATAGAGGCTCGATTCTTTACACCACCACATGTAACATTTCACCATATCACCAATGTTGATATTCAAAACTACCAGTGATTCAATTGACCTTGGTTTGTTGTTGCTTGGGGGCTGCACCCCATCGGTTTGTTATTACCATGGTTGCCATTGTATTTGTCAATGTCGTCATCGCTACCATTCGGACACCACCACTAATGGATGTTGCCACTATTTACATCACCGTTCACAATTTAGTCAACAAAGGAGAAGTTGAACTAGCATAATCGAGAGCGAGAAGGATGAGGCAAAATCCACTTACACTTGCCCATACTTAATCCATACTTAACCGGTAACCAAGCCAATGGCTGATAGCTCATTGCCAAGAGCCATGAGATGGCAAATTGTGGAGTTGATTCTATGGTCAAGCAAGACAATTGGATCGATGATTAGCTATTAATAGTCAAGAGGCAAGTGATGGGCGATAGGCAATTATCAAGTTGAATCAATAGCTATTTGATAACTTAGACGACAATTGATAGTTGGACTAATGACAATGAGCAAATAGTCTATAACAAGGACAACCAAATTAGGTATTGTGGACAACAATGGATGAAGGATGATGAAGCAATGGATGTGCAAAAATATAGAGACTTGTGGCTCAACCACCCTTCAAAATGTGCATCTAAATGTTTCCTTGCATTAGAAATCTCACCCCTTTTTATTGTGCATAATAGTGAATAAAAATCAATATTAAGTTTTTAAATTTATATTGAAAAGAATGAAGTGCCACCTTTTCGACAAGGCCTTGGGGCATCTTGTGAAAAAAAACTGGCACAATATTATAACTTGATTAACTATATTAAAAATAATGAATTGCTCAACTTCTTGACAAGGGATCATTACATAAAGATTTTGCTTCAAAACAACGAGGGGTAGATCAATTATATCGATAACAATATTTTGAATCAAGGGAGCTCAATCGCTTCAACGATTGTTGAATTATAAGTTGAGACATTTCTATTTATACTCCGTCATAATCATTCTCATTTTTATATGGACAACCCCATCATCCCTAACTTTGGCTCACATAGGGTCTCCAGTTTGTCGTGCTGGATCAATTGCTAAGCCAAAGGACATAGAGAAGCACTTGGACACCTTAGAATCACGAAGTCAGGAGGGCATATTTGGGATGTTTTAAAACTCAGAATTGTTGAGTGGGGTAGGGTAATAATACATAGCCATGAGTTCCAAGCAACTTTTGGTAATATTCGTTCCAAAATTACCCGTACGCTCGCGCACGCGCACACACACACACACACACACACACAGACCAGAGTGAGGGTTGTCCTAAGTTCCCAGGAGGGTATGTTTTGACATTACCCAATAACATAATAGAATACAGTAGAACAGAGAGGGGTATCTTGGAGAATTCCCAAAACCCTTTCAACTTTCAAGTTTTTTTATGAGGTTTTGCTGAAGAGAAGTAGAAGAAGAAGAAGCAGCAGCAGCAGAAGAAGAAGTAATAGAAAGGATGGATCTGTGCAGACGCCTCGCGAGCCTCAGAGGATGCAAAAAGCACTGCGTTTCTCCTTCAGCTCTCATGGGACCTTCTTCCAGGTCCCCTCCTCAAGTAATAGAAGGAAGAACGATCAAAAACTCGTTTCCTTCCGCAGAGGATCTTCGGAGAATCTCCCACGGAGGTAGAACTTTCTCCTCTCTGATAACGAAATGGCAGAGTTCCAAAGTTCAAGAAATTTCTGACCTTCGTCCATGTCATCGTCATCATCTCTTTCTTCATCATCAGAAGCAACAGGTACGCCATGTCTATGTAGAGGTCATTGATAATGATATAGATGCTGCTGTTAAGGTATATAGGAAGAAGATGCTTAACACTAAAATCGAAGATAAGCTCAGAGAGAAGAGATACTACATGAAACCTTCTGAGCGTCGGAAGCTTGCCAAGCATTACAAGAAGCTTAACAGAGCTAGACGAGAACTTACTGCAAAGATTCGAACTGTGAAGCATAGAATGGAGAAGATCCAAGAAGTAAGGAAAATAGAAAAAGAGGAGAAACGTGCCAAAGGTAACGTAAAATTCTTTGGTTGTGTTTGCTTTGGCAATATAGAGAATACAGAAAGCCTGGTTTTACTGTGTACTGACTTTGTGTGTATGTGAATCCAAGTTCTCAAAACTTACTTGAACACCCTCACTAGAATATTACTAGAAAGTGGTCTAGTCAGGTTATTTTGTTGAAATCTGAAATTGTCCGACCTTGACAATACAAAATTCCACTTCTAGAGGGATATTTTGGTAAATTTGGAAGCTTTACTTACCCTTCTGTTAGACAAGGTGATACTATTAAAGGGGTTATTCAGTAAAATTTGAAAGCTTAACCTCTCTTTAATATCAAATCCTACTATCAGGGGTATTTTCCCATTTTTGAAAACTTAGGGGGCATTATGGTATCAATTTAAAGAAGTTGTGGGTATGTTTTGGTGTTTCTCATGTTGGTATCAGAAATATTTCATGGTTCTAAGGTTTTGTTCGTTTCCAAAAATAAGAAACAAATTCATAAACTAACTAAATACATAAACAATTATATTATATATATATGTGTATATAAAGCATTGAACTAGTTTCTGATGCTAGTTTCAGTGATAAACTATTTTCGGAATTAATTAGTTTATAAATCTAAGTAGTATCTAATAGAATTTTATTATTAAAACAAAATATTTTGTCAAAAATATCCTTTACAGTTTGACAAAACAATTTTGGTTTTGTATTGATCATGTATTTTTGGTTATCATTGACTTGCCCTATCATTCTTTCTTCTTTGCTAGTGTATTTCCCTCCTTTTAATAACCATTTCTTGGAGTGTTCTAAGAATCAGTAATAGGCAATGGTTTGATTCAGTTCAGTTTGTGAGTCTCAAACTCAAATCATTTAAATTTTTTGAAACTTAAACCAAACCAAACCAAATAGTTCAAGCGTTTAAATCAAAACTATTCATACCGAACCGTTTGAGGAACTTTCAAGCACAAACCAAATAGTTCAAGCGATCTCCAAACCACTAATCTGTAGATTCATGGTTGGGTTCACGTTAAAACTAAATTATTGGCGATCGTAGACTTAATTATTGGCCCAATTGTTCATCATGTCAGCTCATGAGCACTCTGTAATGCTCTCCCACCGTGAGGAAGACTATAGCGCGACCTCTTGCCACTCCTTGCAAATGGAGCAAATGCTCTAAGCAACGAAGATTCTCGTCCTCAAGGTAACACATACCAGTTAATCCATCATGCAGTTCATAGCTTCTGAGCCAATTCCCAAATCTTGTTGGGTTCTTGCTTTGAATCCCAAAAAGCTTCACCACTTTAGGTTTCTAAGAGTATTTTTAGATAGGGGGAAAAACCTCATAAAGAGGGAAAAAATGCCCCTGTAGTCCTAAGTGTGTTCACACACATCATTGTCCTAAGTGTGTTCACACATTACTGTCCTAAATGTGTTCACACACATCACTATCCTAAGTGTGTTCACACACATCACTACCAACCACTTTATACCCAAGCATCCTTTGCTGTCTTGCAAGAGCGAATATGGGGAATAATGGCACGCTTCACAAACAAAGCTATCAAAGCATGTACCTGAGCATCTCTGCCATCCCAACGAAGTTGGTACAACAGAAACTGTAGCATGAGCATCAGCAGGATGATCAACATCCTCGACATAATCAGTACCATCAACATTTGTGTTCTCAACAATAGGATGTTTTTCAGCCCCTTGAACCACATTCCACAACCCCTTTGCTACTAATACATGGTGCATCATATAAGCCCAAAGAGGGTAATTTGTTCTATCCAATTTATCCTCAACAGCAACCATCCGAAATATATCATTGCTCTCAGCAATGGCCGAGGACTAAACACGTTTTGATGTAAAAAATGGATTGTTGAAGGGAATAACGTACCTCTTTGACTTGAAAGATGAACAAGTGAAGAGAAAAGGGAAGCAAATCTGATTTCTGAGGGTTATAGGAATGTCTTGGAAGACTCAAGGAGGCGTTTTCTAGGATTGAATCGACTTGGAAGCAAAAAAAAAAAAACACAATTGAAACTAAGCAGAGAAAGAAAACACTTAGAAATTTGTTTTTTCAACAGCAGAAAAACGCCACCACAGATGGCACAGACGGACTGCGTATGAGAGCCGTTGTGTTGCTGCTCAAATGTCGCTTTGATTTTGATGTTGAAAAAACAAATTTTTGCGTGTTTTCTTTCTCTGTGCAGTTTCAGTTGTGTTTTTTTTTTCTGCTTCCAAGTCGATTCAATCCTAGAAAACGCCTCCTTGAGTCTTCCAAGACATTCCTATAACCCTCAGAAATCAGATTTGCTTCTCTTTTCTCTTCACTTGTTCATCTTTCAAGTCAAAGAGGTACGTTATTCCCTTCAACAATCCATTTTTTACATCAAAACGTGTTTAGTCCTCGGCCATTGCTGAGAGCAATGATATATTTCGGATGGTTGCTGTTGAGGATAAATTGGATAGAACAAATTACCCTCTTTGGGCTTATATGATGCACCATGTATTAGTAGCAAAGGGGTTGTGGAATGTGGTTCAAGGGGCTGAAAAACGTCCTGTTGTTGAGAACACAAATGCTGATGGTACTGATTCTGTCGAGGATGTTGATCATCCTGTTGATGCCCATGCTACAGTTTCTATTGTACCAATTGCAGAGCAACTTCGTTGGGATGGTAGAGATGCTCAGGCACATGCTTTGATAGCTTTGTTTGTGAAGCGTGCCATTATTCCCCATATTCGCTCTTGCAAGACAGCAAAAGGATGCTTGGGATACTCTTACCACTTTGTACCAAGCAAGAAATGAGGCTCGTGTTGCTTATCTCCGAAAACAATTGGAGATCGAGCACATGAATGAAGGGGATTCTATGGACAGTTTTCTTACAAAAATCAAAGATTTCAAGAACCCAACAAATCTGGCCCAAATCTTTCTCAGGTCTCCCAACGTAGGATATCTTCTCTTGGATAGACCACCTTGAGAATGTCGCTAACTATCATTGGCGGTCTGATGACGAGAAGGCTCACTAGATCTATACGCTTCTTGAAGGTGTTGCGATAATGTGGTCAATACAACAACCCATTGCAATCAAGCAATCATGATAGAATTTGCGGCCCCTCATAGGCAGTGGGTTGTTGTATCAACCACATTGCCACAATGCCTTTGACAAACATATTGATCTCGTGGGCCTTCTGGTCATCAAACCACCATTAATAGTTAGCAACATTCTCAAAGTGGTTTGTCTAGGCAAGGATATTCTTCGTCAGGAGACTAGAAAAAGATTGAGCTTGACAGCTCGGAGTTCCCGCTGCTTGAGGGAGGTGGGTGGGCTGATGCTGTGAAGATATGAACTTCATTATGGATTAATTATTATGCATTACATGGAGGACGAGGTTTGTCATGGCTTGGAACATTTGTTCCATTTGTGGGGAATGGCCGGAGTTCACACTATCGTCCTCAAGGTCAATGAGCATTTTGGAGCGTTTATGAGCTGACATGTGAATGGCTGGGCCGAGGCCGAGGGGTTGGCTATAGGGGAGAACAACCTGTTATCTCCACCAATATGTGATATACACAAGAAGGAAGGGGAACCTCTTTTGCCCTTTTCATGCCCAGGGCAGACACTCCACTTATATAGAGGCTCAAATGGGCTGTTACACATGCGCATAGCCCATTTGGGCTATGTGCATGGTGTCTCGCATGGAGCCTCCCATGGGAATGGTTGGGACCTTACCAGGGTGGGACTGAATTGGACTTGGCCAGTGCGAGTCCACAATATGTGATATACACAAGAAGGAAGGGGAACCTCGTCTGCCCTTTTGGCATACGTTCCACTTAAATAGAGACCTGAATGATTTGGGCTACGCAAATGGCACCTAAACGTTATACCTGGCGGCCGCATGGGCTACGTGCATGCCTCATCTCTTGCATGGCTCCTCGCAAGGAAGTGGCTGGAACCAGACCAGGACTGAACTGGACTCGGCTGGCCCCTCTCCACACCTCCCCCTTTTGGACCGAACCTGGGCTGATCTTGGCATATGGTAGGGTTCGGATTGGGCTGGTGTCGTGGTGGCTGCTGAGTTACTTGGGGATGTCGGGCAAGGAATGCGCTTCATGCGCGATACATGAGCTGTAGCGAGTGTGCCACCCTCCAATCACCTGAGCTTTTAAGTGTTGGGGCTGATCTGCTCAATGACAATGTAAGGACCTACCTAGTGGTGGAGGAGGGATTCATATTCCGGGATAACGCAAGGGGAAATATAGATGGTCTGTGTCCCCCAGATGGAAGGTGGGTCGAACAGGGTGGTTTTATGCCTGATTTTCTGTTGCTGTGTGACCGGCAAATTGTACTGCACGGTTTGTCACAATAGTGGGTGGTTCAAGTAGATCGACCATTCCGTGGCGTCCGCGTGCTAGGGGTTCACCTGTACCTGATCGGGTGGTTTGGAGGCAGTCGAGAATCTTGACCATATAGCGCGTGGAAAGGGCTGATCCTAGTTGATGCTTGCACGAATGTTATATGTGCGGATTGCAAAAGGTAGGGTCTGGTCCCAATCCTGGTGTAGAGGATCCACATAGGTGGAGATGATCTGCTTAATTGTTTTGTTCGTCCTCTCAGTCTGGTTCAGTTTGGTTCCAACCACTCCCATGCGAGGCACTGTGCGCGTAGCCCATGCGGCTACCATGTGTAATGGTTAGGTGGCCTGGACATAGCCCATTTGGTCTACGCGCATGTGTAACAGCCTATTTGGGCTTCTATATAAGTGGAGTGTCTGTCCACCAAAAATGCAAAAGAGGTTTCCTTCCTGCTTATGTATATCACAATATCCAAAAACCTGGGTGTATTTTGGTGATTCCCATTTATTTTTTCAATATTCTTTGTTAATGTGATTTCTGTTAGCTTTATGGTTCATGATTTCTCATTTTCATGTCTACTTCAGCTGCTGCTGCTGCTGCTGCTTCTCAAGGACCAAAAGCGAATGGAAGATAGTAGTTGCTTAAAAACAATGATGGTGAAGTTACTCAGAATTCCTCTCTTTTCACTAACTAATTGTGATGTCTGAACTTCTTAGGATAATATCAACTGATAATTTATTTTTTATCTTCCAAATTTCGTCAATCTTGTAAAGAGTTGTAGTTATCATAAACAACAGCACCAAACATGTCTTTAACGATGGTGAAAGTACTCAGTTTTTCTCTTTTTAGCTTAGTAGTTGGTATAAGATAAGAACTCCGAAGATAATAACCAACCATCCTTTGATGTTTTTTTCTTCTAAAATTCTAAAATATTTCATAAGAAAGTGCACATAATATTTGTGCATGCCTTAACAATAGCAAAACTACTGGGTTTTGATCAGGTTTATCAATTATGTCAGGCTTGATAAGTAGCATGGGAATAGTTTCTATGTAAGGCTTGTTCCTGATTAACATTTTCGACCAATGCATCATGAGTTATGTGTTCTCTTATATGAGCTTGTATCTGCCCTCTAGATGAAAGAAATATTTGATCTGTAGTTTGCAGTATGGATTACATATTTTAGAAGACCAGTTAAGTGTGTAGAGAGGTGGCAATATTTCCAATTGTAGCTGGCATGATATTTGACAACATCACCTAGATGGAGTGCCATCATCTCAATTCTAAACTATTCTCGGCTCCCAAATCAAATATTCTTCAGTCACGTGGTATGATACTGCCATATTTCAACTGTAGCCTGATGTTAGGCGTCCACATAC
Source organism: Azolla caroliniana (assembly GCF_043228905.1). Classification (NCBI taxonomy): domain Eukaryota; kingdom Viridiplantae; phylum Streptophyta; class Polypodiopsida; order Salviniales; family Salviniaceae; genus Azolla; species Azolla caroliniana. The sequence continues at coordinate 7,504,650 of NW_028230441.1, read as the reverse complement.
TCATTTCATGGAGTGCCGTTGGTAATGGAATTATTTTTATTGTCTAGTTCTTTTGTTATGAAGAGCCACTGAGGTTGCCTGGAGGGGATTTTCTCCAAAGGGGTGTGGGTTGGTTCAAATAGACATGGGCTTCCTTTGCAGTCGTTAGTGATAATTTGGCTTGCGCGACTACTTTGGCCATGGGTCAGATAGTTTTTAAACATCTAGCATTTACGTGATGCTGTATCGTTAAATGCAAATTTGAGTAGAAGTTATACTACAGAGTCACTTCTGGTGAATATGTATTATATTCATGTGTATTGCGTAGAGGAAAGGGTTACGAATCGTTTATATGAGATATTACAACCCATTGTGATCCATTAATATCCTCATCTCATTCTCATGGTACTTTTTCTGGTTATAATTCATATAGTAGAATTTAGTTTGTTGATTTTCTCTTGTCAGATCACTTTCTCTTTCTAAGGAGTATGTAGTTTGACAGAACTGCATAGATAATATACCGCTGAAGGTTTTGTATTCCCTTTAATAAACAAACCGAATTAATTTGTTTTCTGCTTGTAATGATTCATTCTATATGTACACTTCTTTTGTATGTGAACATCACATGCATGTGTCCAATGTGTGGTTAAAACTTTAACATGGTTGATGATGTGATCAGATGAATTTTGCATACTTGTTACCGACATCCATATAATTGATCCTTGGCAAAATCTTAGCTGTCTAGTTCTGATGGTTAATACGTGGTCTAGATTTATCTTTGGGCGTCAAAGTTCAAATTGTATTTCATATTGAAAAGTGCACTCAATATAGCATATGTGCAATATATTGCTATATTTGGTGAAAAAACATCTGATTCATTAGGTCTTTTAACTTTTGCAAGGGAGTATGTCTCAGATCACTAAGTAGGAAGTTCTGTTATTTGCAATTAGTAGCAAATGGGTACATTATGGAGCAGTTACTTCATGTAGAGTTACTAAGAAAGTCACTAGTATGGTTGTCATGTTGTATGATACAATACATATAAACCAAAGCTGGTAAAAGCTTGTAAGCTCACTTGGTTGAGGCAGTGGTAGGTAAGATGAAATTGAAAGGTAATAGAATAGGATCCATTTTCTCAATAAGCTCTTTTCACTTTATGATGCAACCTCTCTAATGGGATGATTATCCATATATAGACTGATTGTATGGTTGTCATGTTGTATGATACAATGTCAAGAGTTTTTTGCGCTTTCAGATAATGTTTACTACCCTCTTGAGTAGCTTGCTAACCCATAAATTGTCAATGGCTTCAGTTCAGGCTGTGGTAAGCTGATACACACACTAAGGTCACTTGTAATAGATGGATCCACTTTCTCAATAAGCTCATTTCACTTTATGATGCTACCTCTGTAATGTGATGATTATCCATACATATTGCTTGGTCAGACCATCATTTTCTGTCACAACCAGTTGTTAGATAACTCCATTTTTTTGCAAACTATACTTTTCAAGAGTTTAGTGATGAATATCATACTGTCTTCCACCTTGGGACTATGAAAGCGTTTTGTAAATATGGTTCTTGGAGAACCTTAAAAGTGTGCATTATCTCAAATTTGAAATAGTGAAAGATTGAATTTAAGTTGGATGCTTACATGATGTGCAATCATCCTATTTGTGCTTTTCAGTTGCCATTAATTGTCTATATTGTATTGTTTTCCACTTTCCAATTGCCAATAACTAGTTTTTTACAATCATTGTTTCCTTATTTCTTTACCATTCGTTAAGCACTGTTTTGATTGGCTATATAAAAATCAATAGTAAAGAGAAACAAGAATGGACAAGGCCATAAATGTTCTTAAACAATGTTGTTGCACTTAAACAATGTTGTAAGAGGTAGAATTCTAAAGGTATCATTTCAATAATATTGTTGATGTAAAAGAAAGGCCAAGGGGCCAAGGCCTTGAATATTGAACACTATTGGAAGATGGTAGAATCCTAAAGGTGATAGTTTGAAGAATATAGCTGTATCATGTCAATTCATGGTATTTATGCATATATTATATATTTTTGAGGCCACTATCGATCAAATTTGATCTATGAGAGAGAGAGAGAGAGAGAGAGAGAGAGAGAGAGAGAATTAGAAGCTTTTGTTGTCCATAAAGAGGCTAATTTTGACTTATGAGACCAAAGTATACATGTGTTCTTGATATGTGTCTCCTTCCTAAGAAGGGGTATTCATACATTGAAGCACAAAGTCTCTATGTGTGAATAAGGCATACACATATGAGCTCAACCTTCTAGGTGGTGTCTTTAAGTATGGCACTTGAGAGAGAGAGAGAGAGAGAGAGAGAGAGAGAGAGCTCAATTGGTAAGGTTGCCCAATAGAGAGTAGGTGGTCATGAGAGAGAGAGAGAGAGAGCTCAATTGGTAAGGTTGCCCAATAGAGAGTAGGTGGTCATGGGTTCAACCCCTACATTCTATAATGGCATCTAGTGAATTAAGAGATATATATCAAGTATATAATAGAGGCAAAAAAATTGGGTTTCATCTAGTGAATTAAGAGAATATATATGAAGTATATAATAGAGGTAAGAAAATTGGGTTTCAAACCCACTAGGGTAAGCTTATTATGAGAGGAGATCACATTCGATGTGTCTCCTTCCTATGATGGGGTTTTAGTCGACAATTAAAACCCTCCATGTGTGAGAGAAATATATTGTTTACATCGAAATAAGTGCCTTAACAAAAGCAAGAAATATTAGTTCCGACAAAATAAGCTATGAGGTCCACATAACAAAAGTTTCATGAACAAGTTGGAAAGGCTTACATAATTAAATAATGTCATTAGAAAGCAAGCAACATATGCAAGTACAATCATAAACATGATCATTTAAAGAATGTATAGCTTTAGTTTATAAACGAACATTTATATTTTGTAAAGTTAAATGCATATACATAATTGAGGAGAATACAAGACAGAGCCTCTCGGAGCTCCTCAGATGATCCTAGAATAACCATCATTATTGTTGCCATGAATGCTTAGATCATAATCAGTGCCTTGATCTATCGGTAAATAATAAGACGTGGGGCCTGCATATCGGAAGTTTTCATGCGATTCCACGGCATGTTGAAAAGACTTCACCAATTGCTGAAGCTCTCTCTGTCTCTTCAGGAGTTGCTCCTCCGAAATTGGTTTTTTCAGCCCAAGGTAAACAAATCCAAGCCCTACCAAAACTAGCCCGAGGACAAGAAAACATACTGAAAAGTCACGAAACGCATGTGGAGAGTTTGCACTTCCAGGAATCCCTTCCACATTGATTCCAAATAGCCCTGTTATGATGGACAATACGAGACCACAACCTCCGAATACAGTTAAATTGTGTGTGATCCGTACGCTCTTATCCTTGAAAGAAATACAAAATAAAAAGTACCATATTGATAAAATCTATTGAGAAGAAAACCTTATGGATGCAATTTAAGGCAACAGTTTTGACAGAAAATACATAATTCAAAAGCCTCGAGAACAAATCTCTACCCTAGTCACATTTTGAAGATTTATGAGCCGCTTAGATCAGAACTATGTGGCAATAAAATCCTACAGTATACAATTTGGGAAACTCTTTTTAATTCAATTTGGGAAAATTCTCTATGCTTTTGAGAACAAACCTCTAACCCTCTCACTATACTAAACAAAAGCAGCACACATATTGATGAGTACCTGTAAAACAGACCTCACAGCATTTTGCATTGCATCCTGGACAGTAAAAATGCGATCACGGACAGCTTCCTGTTCTGCAATCATCTCCCGGGTACTGTGTCTTATAGCAGCCAATATGGCTTGTGTTGAACTTCCTTTCAAATGATTTGCCAATTCAAATAATATTTCCTCCCTAGCATGTAATTGCCACTTCACCCGTATTACCTGTACAAGTTGGAGGGAACAAAAAAAATCAAAAGCTCGTTAGCATGCTTGGAACAAGATTTTACTCATAATACATCTAGATTCATGGAAGCTTCTTGATATATTAAACACACACAATTTACTCTGGTCTTAAACTTGTTTAAACCTGGGAAGTACACATGCCTAGCTCCTATCATAGATGTTGAGGAGGTAATCAACATCAAAACAACTTTTGTTTTTATGAGGATCTTCATTCATCTATGGATTTTCTTTTCTATGCAGCAAATCCAAGACAAATTTGATCATACTTCTGAATGGAGAAAAGTGAAAAATGATACCTATACAATTAAGAAAATAAAAGACAAACATAAACAAAAGCAAAACTTTTTTTGTGTAGTGTAATTCATACCTGAGTAGATAATCTCTTTATTTCTTGGTTTAATATAATGCTAAGTAACGCCAGATCCTCATTTCCTCTCCTGAAGAAAGGTTTTCCCACATTTAAAATGCATCACAAGTGACAATAGAAGAAGCATGTGGATTTTTTTCGCACTAATATTTGTGTGCTAGTGGAACTGAATTAGAAAAACACCTGTTGACAAACTTCAGTTCCACTTCATCTGCTGCACCAAATACACTTTTCCGAAACAATCTGCATTAACAATGAAAACGTCCAGAAAACTAGCCTGATATTGTTTCAGACAAAGAAGCTTGTACTTCTTTTGAAGGTAAATGCAAGGAAGAAAATAAATGGTAAGAGTTTCAAATAATAAACCATGAAGAAGAAAGATGTCATTATTGATAGAAGAGAACCTATCATCCCATCTTGCAAGACGATTGGCAAGATGAGCAATCACTTCAAGGACTGACTTCGGTGCTTCAGCACCACCAGCTCCAATGAGATCCTAGATCAACAAAGTATATGGTTAAAAATACAAAAATAAACACTCAAAAGATAATAATACCATATAAAGCACTAATGAAGTATTACGTTTAGATATATAGATATAAATTTTGAAACATCATTAAATGAAAGAAGTGGATTTCTTATCTGCATAAAATTAATATACAAATATAAAGAATCTCTATTTCACTAGTACCTACTGCAAATGCAAAAAAGGAATTACCTGAACTTCAAAAATCCCAAGAACATTTAGATGATTTGAAGTTCCTTTCACATGTAAGGATGTTAAGAGAAATTTTTGTGCTTGCCAAGACCGTAGGACAATGGGAACGTCATCTTCTCCACGATGAGGATCGCCAATAGACAGACCAAGCAACTCAAAGAGAAGACCACCAGCAACACGGACTGGCACCTAAATTTGAGTCATATGTATTAAATCCTCAGGTACTCTTATTAGCCAGAGAACTCCATGTTAAGATATTAATATCTTTGTAGAGAATACCTCCAGATATCCATATTGAAATCTTTTGCATGAAACTGATATCATGAACCATTCATAAAACCTCAAAAAAACAAAAACCTCTACATAGATGGCTAATTTCATTGAATGAACCATTCATGTATGACCTCCATAAAAGACATTTTGTTCTAGATTGGTATTTTCATTTAATTAACTGTCTGTACTTTTCCGCATAAAATACATGGAGTGAGATAATTTGTTCAAATCATGCATGCATACCTCATAACACACGTTAATTTCTAGATTAATTTCATTTGAATGAAACAATTCATACATACCTCATAAAACACATTTTATTTTGGAATATTTCATTCTGTTATACCTCACAAAAACCATTGCCTCGTTCTAAATTTCTTTTTTTGCTGGAACAATTTTTACCTCATTATACACATGTTTTATCTCTCAAAACCTCTAGAGTTTACATAGATTACTAATTTATTTGCATAAACGTTCATCTCTCAAAACCTCTAGAGTTCACACAGATTACTAATTTCATTTGCATAAATGATTCATATGAACCTCGTAAAACAAATCTTTGACATTTGTGAGGACCACACAAACATGCCTCATAAAGCATTTTTCATTCTCTCTAAATTTGTAACATTCATTTGCATCAACCATTCACACACCCCTCATAAAAAAGATGTATAATTCTACATTTTGGTAATTCATTCACATACCTCTTAAAACACGTTTTCACCTACATGCATGATCTATTCAGACATCACTCATTAAACACACGTCTCAGAACCATTCAGATATATCTGATAAAAGATACGTTTCATTGCACAACCTAAACACACGTTTCAATTGATATTGCTAATTTCATTTGCATGAAAACAAATCACACATGTTTCATTCTCTTAAAATTGGTTGTATTTCCTGCTTGAAACATCCTCAGCAAATGTCCCTTCTTTGAAAAACCTCTAGAATATACATACATTGCTAATTCCTTTAGCACAAACAGTGCATTTCGTGAAACGTTCATCATATCTCAGCACAAGTTTCATTCTCTCAAAATTCTTCGGGGTCTAGATAGATTGCTACTTTCATTTGCAGGAAAGGCATAAACAAATAATTCATAACAAAACCTCTCTCTCTCTCTCTCTCAAAGCTGTCTAGAGACTATATAGAGTGCTGATTTCCTTTGCATGAAGGCCCCATAAACATTTCATAGAACACAACTCATTTCTAGATCCTGATTCCATTCACACACCTCACAAAACATGTTCTTCATTCTATGCTTGTAATTTTTTCATTTTCTTAAAACTCACACATACAATTTTTGCATTTCCAGAAATGTTCATGCCATAACTCACAAAGCACATATGTTTTGTTCTCTCGCATGTTTATAGATTGTATGTTTTAGATGCATGAATGAGATCATTTCGGAAAAAGCAGACAAGGACGTACCTCATAAAACAAATGTTTCATGCGTTCGCTAATGAGTTTGCTTTCGTCTTTGAGTGCACTACTAACGGCAGGATGGAGCCATTTATGGGAGTGAGAGAGCCATGCCTCGACACGAGGGTGACCTGCTAATACATTACACCACCATGTGGGCCCTGATTTCGGTTCCCAGTAAGGAATCGCCACATCAGCAACGCTAAGAAACTCGAACTCGCTATTCTCTGAGGACAGTGCTACATCATCAGCCCACAACCAATCAGCATCAATCTGAACTGACCCAACTAATGCTTCAAGCCGATTCCATCCTATAGGTACCCAGTGGTGACTACTCCTCGTTTTCCTCTTCTCTACCACTTCTTGTTGTTCTTGTTCCGGATGACGAGGGTGTTGATCTTCATTACTCGTTTTACTGCCAGGTTTCTGAGATGGTAATTCTTGGAGGAAGAGGTTTGCGCTCGATTTCGGCCCAAGCTCCGGAGTAGATGAAGATGAAGGGATCTTTCTTTGAGAAATAATGTCTTCGATGGTGCCAACATCAGTGGATTTCACAGCCACCTCAGCGTCAAAGGAGCCTTTGAACAGGCCTGGTTCATGGCTATCAAGCTTCCCAGTCAGTTTTATGTGTTTCTTAGGTCCAGGGACGAACTCGTAAGCACAGAGGAGGCCATCCACCCAAAGCTGTTGCTCACTATTAGGGTTAGGGTTTGAATATTCAGAAGGGTTCTTCATCATGGGAATCTTGATACATGACACGAGAAGCTGCACCTAACTAAACCCTAACCCTAACCCTAACCCTAACCCTAGATTGGGTGCTAAACGTGTCTGCATGGATGTACATTGGTATATGTATATATGTCTGCCACTTGGTGGACATGCAGAGGTGCCACATGGCGGGCATCCCCGGTCAAGCCCTGTTGTCCGGCCAGCCGGCCGGCCAACACTCGGGGGGGCTTTGTAACATATATAATGTCCTGTATCTCGCATGTATCGTTGTTAAACACTCTCGATCTTTTGTACTACTATCCGCTCTCCCGCGTCTCTCCAACCTGCTCTGTTTCCGCCACACATAACTAACTCCCTTCCCTGCTTCGCCAAATCCTCTCACTCTTATTATCTCAGGTTTTCCTTGTTTTCATTTCGACTAGTTCTTGCTTCAATTGTGATTGGGATATATTGATTCTAAGGATAAGTTTTCCTTGTTTTCATTTCGACTAGTTCTTGCTTCAGTTGTGATTGGGATATATTGATTCTAAGGATCACGAGAAGATATCTATCGTAGTTTGCAATTCTTGGGGGGAAAGATGGAGTTGGGGATGATTATGATGTTGATAGTTGTCATGATTTTGTTAATGTTTTGCTTTATGATCCTACAAATTGTACAGAAGAGGATGTTGTGGAGGTGGTGATGGAGACTAAGTCCATGTTGGCAACATTTGACACGTTTATAATGCCTTATTGTGTTAAGGATGTAAATAGAGGTCTTTATGATGTGATTTTTCAATCGTCAAATCATCGTGCTACTTTGATGGCAAAGGTAGCAATATTTTTTGATAGAAGATTATTGCGTGATGGAATGGGTTTTTGTGGTCGATTGGCACACGCACACACACGCACACAACATGTGTTCACACAAGACAACAATTAAGGGATAATGTTGGCAATTACCTAATGGAAGTATTACGTTTAAAATTTATTGTCCTCATGTACATAACACTTGCTTGTCTCATGGCACAAAGCATGCTCTTTATTTCTATGAGCACCATCATTTGGTAGAGAGCATTGTAATTCCTTGGACGATGAGTGATTTGTGTTATCATGATTATTACGTTGGCATGGGATTATGGGTTTATTTGGCAACAACTATGGAATATAATGTTGATGCAATGTCATTAACCTATTCAATACGTTTCAAGGATTCTTTGAAATAGCTTGAAGAGCATCGGTGGATGGATTGGTATTTAAGAGTTCAAAGCTGGTTTTTACAAGTGATTGCTAATCGCTCTATTGTTTTGGTCCATCTCTTCAATGATTATCAGGTAGAACAATAAAGGAATGCATGCGTTAGATTATGGATGGTGGTAGAGATTTTGATATGTACTTGGAATTCTAGTAGATTGCCACTTGTAGCAAAGGTCTTAATGTAGAAAGCAATACGTGAGGGCTTACCCCTGGGATTAGCACTAAAGAGATGTGGACTAGCTTGTTTGTACTACCACTGAATGGAAGATAATAGTCGTCATTTCATACAATGTCTGATTGTTTATCGTGTATATCCAAGGTCACATTTCTCACATTTCGTAAGTTTTATCATGTTGTTATTTGATCCCAAGATAGATAGATGTATGTGTTTGCACAATTCATAGAACTCTGGAGATAAATCCTTCGATAGAACTCTGATACAAGTTTGGTGTAATAGAGAGATTAACCCTTCGATTAGTAATGATAACAAATATAAATATGGAGTAATAGAGAGATTAACCCTTCGATTAGTAATGAAAACAAATATAAATCTGGAGTAATATAGAGATTTAACCCTTCGATTAGTAATGAAAACAAATATAAATCTGGAGTAATAGAGAGATTAACCCTTCGATTAGTAATGATAACAAATATAAATATGGAGTAATAGAGAGATTAACCCTTCGACTAGTAATGAAAACAAATATAAATCTGGAATAATAGAGAGATTAACCCTTCGATTAGTAATGATAACAAATATGAATGATAAATCAATTAATAAGAACAAATAATAATTATCATCAGTCTCTTTTATTCCGTCTGTGTACGTGTGATCCCGCAAAATTTGCAGAGGAGAAAGAAACGCCATCGCCAACACCTGTTGCCTGACAAATCCAATCTTCTCTCGCCCCTGTGGAAAATCATCCTTTTTTCCCGTCCTGACCCAAAATCAGTAACTCTCTGTTCTCATCTCTCTCCCTTCCTCTCCCTCTCTCTCTCAGTGATGCTAAAATTTAGTTTCTATGCTGCTGGTCAAGATCGATTCCGGAAATTTACTACCAGTCAGTACAGAGAAGCACACGGAAACATATTGTTTATACACTTCTTTAATTATCTTTTTAAACATTCTGTGGACTGTGATTTGTTAACATGTTGCTTGAAATGGTTTCCTTTTCACGGCAGTTTCAATCTTTATTAATTTTTCTTTCCGTCAGATAGTCCTGTATTGCTGGGGATGGAATCATTGGAGTGATTTATGTACATTGAATGGGTTCCATCTAGCTCTGATGGGCATCCAACCTTTCTTTGGTTATCTTTAAGGACACGGAACCAACATTTCTTTGGTCATTTTGAATGATGACAACATGGAACCAACCTTTGGAAAATCTTCAAGTATTAAATAAAGTGGGCAAAACACATTTGTTGTGAGGTAGACAAAATGTTTGGGCGAGCAGGATAAGGTTCCATTGTTCAAATTCTTGTTATGATCATACTCACGGGTATGCTGAGATTGAGGAAAGCACAGATGAATTTGGATATTCTGCCCCAATTACAGTGAAAGGTAGCAAAGGGAGATATAATGATTGAGAAAAGACAACTTTCAGCAGAATGAGTATGAATAGGAAAGGATAAGACAACTTTCAACAGAATGAGTATGAATGGGAAGGGATAAGACAACTTTCAACAGAATGAGTAGGAAGGGATACAGAAAAGCATTGATGAATGACATGGGAAAATCTTCCTTATGAGTGAAGTTCGGTTCACAGTCAAATTTAGATTGAAAATGAAGATTTAAGAAGAGAACAACCGATTTACCAGAAATGTGTAGGTTTTGATGATATCATTAGTCTATGGATTCCCCTTGCTGTACAATCAAAGAAAATATTGTTGTGAACAAGAGATGGAATCAAGATCCACAACAAGTAGCTCTTTTAAACTTGATAAAGTCCTATGGCAAACAAAAGGATTTGCAGAAAATCAACATTATACATGCTGATATCCTTCAAACAAGTTCAGTTTCAAATGACATTTATATCAGCACTGCCCTTATCAGTGCATATGCTAAATGTGGAAATATGGCAAAAGCACATGAGATCTTCAATGGGCTTCGTGTGCAAAGTGTAGTCTGTTGGAATTCTTTAATATCCGGCTATGTCCTCAATGGCCATGGCAAGGAAGCTTTCACTTTGTTGGCAAGGATGCAAGCTCAGGGTCTCTCTCCAAATGCAGTTACATTTGCTTGCATTTTGAAAGCTTGCAGCAGTATGAGATTAGTGAAGCAGGGTGAACAGATACATACTGAGGTTATTAAGCGGGGATTGTTAAAGGATAGCATTGTTGTTGGTAATGCATTGGTGGATATGTATGCGAAATTTGGTATGCTTGTGAAGGCACTAGAAGTCTTTCGAGAGCTTCGAAGGCGAGATGTTATCACCTGGAATGTACTGATATCTGGATATGTTCAATGTGGCTTTGCTAGCAAAGCCTTGGAGTGCTTTAATGAGATGCTCGATGACGGTCTTTCTCCAGATTCTGTCACGTTTGCTTGTATTCTGAAAGCTTGTGGCAGCATTGGAGCTATTGAGAAGGGAGAACAAATACATGCTGAGATCAGAAAGCAGGGATTATTGAATAAAGGGATCATTCTTGGCACATCCTTGGTTGACATGTATGCTAAATGTGGCATGCTCAACAACGCACAACAAGTGTTCGATGAGCTTCCTGTACGAAATGTTGTTACATGGAATGCCCTGATAACTGGATATGCTCAGCATGGGCTTAGTAATGAAGCTCTGAATTGCTTTGCAAGGATGCAAAATGAGGGTTTCTCCCCCAATGCAGTCACTTATTCTATTATATTGAAAGCATGTGGCAGTTTGGGATTGGTTGAGAAGGGGGAAGAGATCCATGCTGAGGTGAGACAGCAAGGGTTACTAAAAGACAATATAATTGTGGGGAATGCATTGGTAGATCTGTATGCTAAGTGTAATTTGCTTGCCAGAGCACGCGAGTTGTTTGACGCGCTTCCAATGAGGAATGTTATCTCATGGAATGCACTGATTGCAGGATATGTACAAGGTGGACACAATGATGAAGCTTTGGATTGTTTTCAGAGAATGCAAGATGAGGGCATCTTTCCAGATACAATCACATTTGCGTGCACTTTGAAAGCTTGTAGTAGCATAGGATCATTGGAGAAAGGAGAAGAGATATATAATGAGATTGGCAAGCAAGGTTTATTGGATAAAAATCCAATTATGCTTGGAACTGCATTAGTAGACATGTATGCCAAGTGTGGTGCACTTGCAAAAGCACAGGAAGTGTTTGATAAGCTTTCAATTCGCACCGTTGCTTCCTGGAATGCACTCATCTCTGGATACTCCTTTTATGGACTCGATGATGACTGCTTAAATTGCTTTGTAAAGATGCGAGAAGCAGGTCTGTCACCGAATGCAATTACCTTCACTCACCTTTTGAAAGCCTGTGGGAACCTAGGATCAGTTGAGATGGGAGACAAGATGCACACTGAGGCCAGCAAGGCAGGTTTATTGGAAAATAACAGTCTCCTCATCACTGCATTGATGGACATGTATGCCAAATGTGGTGTACTGGGAAAGGCAGAAGAAGTGTTCCAGCAACTTTCAATACGAGATGCTGTCTCCTGGACAGCACTCATTACAGGATACGCTCAACTCGGCCAAATCCAAAGAGTTTTTCTCACATTCAAAAGGATGATAGGAGAAGGTATAACACCAGATGCAATCACATTTGTTGCTTTACTAAACGCATGCAATCACGCTGGTTTAGTGGAGGAGGGGCAAGGTTACTTTAATACAATGACCAATATCTATTTGGTTTCACCAACTTCTGAACATTACACTTGTATGGTTGATCTTTTCAGCCGTGCAGGGCATTTTGACAAGGCTGTAATTGAGATAAACAGGGCCCCACATTCTGATCGTTTCCAACTGTGGCTGGCGTTTTTAGGTGCTTGCCAAAAATGGCACAATGTGGAGCTTGGGAGATGGGCCTTTGAGCATTCAAAACAATTGAATGAAAAGAATGCTGCCATTTACATCTGTATGAGTAACATATATGCAGCTGCTGGATTGCAAAAGGAAGCAGATAAAGTTGAAGCTCTTGGAATGGAAAATGGGGCATTTAAGATATCTGGAGATTGCCGGTGGATCAGTGACAATAGAAACATGCATACATTTACAGTTGCCGTGTGAAAGATAATCTTTGAGGCAAGTCTATTTGCACCAAGCTAGAAGAACTTGGTTACAAGCTATCATACCGAGTGTCACAGACCATTTCTAAGAAAGATGATGTGCTATGTGACCCTGGTGAGAATTTGGATACTGCATATCTTCTTATCAATACACTTCAAAGCACACGTATACGTACATATAGCCAACAACATGCATATTTGTGATGATGCCATCTCTCCACATCCCTGATACAAAAATATAGAAATGCCAATATCAAACAAAGATTGGAATATCATGTTAGTATTCTTGGGGATGGAAAAAGTGGACCTATGAGGTGAAAGCTTTCACTCACTTGAACTTTAACCACTGATTTCCAACTTGCGCAAAATTGGAAACTGGAGCTGCTAGGATACCATATAATTCTGAGGATGGGAAGTGTGTGTGTGTGTGTGTGTTCCTTTGAACTTGACTTTTCTTGACAGATTTATTGGTTTGTTAGCTGGAAATTGCAGCCTTCTTCGCATCAGATATCACTAATTTGTCATCATTTATCAAGCATGTTTTATACCACCAATCTGTTCTCCAAAGTAAATTCATGCCACCATGATATCACAGACAAATAGTTGGGGCACGTCATATATTTTCACTTCCATGAAAGCATTGCATGCAAACATATATACATATGCATTGCCCCTTTTTGTCTGGTGAGAGTGATGACATGTCCCTAGAGGTTTGAAGATGGATTACCCTTAGTGGAGGCGATTCTTCTTTAGAGCGTGGGAGTGAGGGTGTGAAATGTTCTAGTGAGAGTAGATGCAAGAGTAAATAAGGAGAAGTCAGAGATGGGGCAGTAAGTGCAAGTTGCCAAGAGAAAGTACTTTAGCAAGAAGCCCAATTGAGCCAATAATGGTCATTTTGTAGCTCATAAGTTCAAAACCTACCTTGATACACTAAATGGACCAAAGTACTTTAGCTATAAGCCTAATTGAGCCAATAATGGTCATTTTGTAGCTCGTAAGTTCACTGCCTACCTTGGTACACAAATGAACCAAAGGATTTTAGGAATAAGCCTAATTGAGCCAATAATGGTCACTTCGTAGAAATGTTCATTTTGTTATAAATCCTTTTTAATATCTAACCATGAATCATCCATAGTACTTAAGAACGAAGTGTTTGTGGTTGATGGCATGCATAAACTACCTAAAACAAGAAATGCTAGAAATCGAAATTTGCCTTATAGAAAATTACATATAAAACAGAGAATTAGGCTTTAGTTTGGGTTCAAAGTTTGTATCGAACCTCCATTGCTAGTTGGGGAGTTCAAAGAGTTGTTGGTCTACAAACTAGCCAATCTCTTGGAATTTTCTAAGTGTGACTTTCTCTAGCCTTGTGCTATTTAGTGTAACTAATCATCTTTAGTATGTAATGACAATTTGTCTATGGCACCTAACATTCTAAAAAGACACTTGGTATATTAGCTTAATTAGTTAGATAATCTTGGTACTAACATGAAAGTGCCAATCAAAGTGCAATCATAATGTTCTAAAAATAAACTTATTATTTTAGCTTAATTCGGTGCAATCAAAGTGCAATCTCATATCATCACTTGAGTTCTACTTAAATGGCAATCAAAATGTCATAAGAAATTCATAGTGAGTCGATTGATAATAAAAATGGAAATTTGTACCATGGTTTGAATACAAAGACTATAACAGACGAGGATGACGCCATGGGAAACTTGAGTGGATACTTCTTGTCAATTGATTCATTGGTACACTCAAGTGTACACGTGAAAGCCATCAAGCCATGTAGTGGTTGCTTCCCTTTTATTTTTCAATTGCAAATTATCTTGAGTTTTTCACAATTTTATTGGGCAAAGAAAATGGTTAGACGTACTCTTAGGTGAAACATTCTCTATATTTATTCTGAAACAAAGCATGATGTAAGACACAAATTTTCTTGTAAGGAAGATTTGTGTGGACCATTTTTTTGCAAGCGGAGTTTTGGAGATGCATAATAAACCAAAAAATTGAGTTATTGCAATGCTAGAATACTAATGGAATCACAGAACCGTATTCTAAATGATCAATGATAATGCACTTGGTTCTTTATACAAACAGTTAACCACAAAAACTCAATTATTTAGTAGATTCAAGGAAGGTACGAAATCATCTTAGCCGACATGGTTGGCTTATTTTTAGATCAAATGCAAAATGCGTATAGGAAATTGGTAGATGTGATCACATAAGGTGGGGTTCACCTAATTTATTGAAAACTTTGTACTAACCTCATTTTAATTTGGAGTAATTTGTGGGGTGTGATAGTTTACTGAAACTTATGACGTAGTCCCTTTTTTGGGAGGTGAATGTATATTGTTTATATTTGTAAGTTATACTTGTAGGATCACTTTATATTTGTAAGTTTTTTCCAAAAAAAAACTACTTCCATTAGTTAAGGCAATGTACATAGGATAATTTACAACTCATATCTTACAAGCCATCTTGAATGTCAAAAGAAAACAATGTGTAGAGGAAACAACAAAAACAACTCCAAAACACCACATCATTCGATGCGCATAGCATTACCCGAACGCATACTCTCCATGTGAGCCTCATACAACCCGAATTCAGCATAGACGTCCTCCATTCACTTCTCATGGCAGCACCCATCTAGATGTTAGGTACGCTCGGAGGGAACAACCACCGTGGTGGTTGATAATTCCACTTCGCTTTACCATCCACCATCTGCAGCATTGACGAACCGGTCCATTTCAGAAGGAACCGAGCTCTAGCTTCTTCAGTTGCGTCAGAGAGCCCTTAAAGACTTTCAAACTCTCCTCGTAACGTAGAAATAAGGTCAAACCAAATCATCATTAAATTCTCAGCCGGTGGGGTTCGCTTACCTGCGAAAGTCTCCTTGCACCTAGATACCCACACTTGCCAAACCGTAAGGCCGACCACTAATAACCATATGTCCACGTAGCGTTCATGTAAGAAGAATGAACCTCCTTGCGCTGGTTGTATAGTTCCTTGCATCACCTTTAAAGAAGGACTATTTCCATTCCACCCTTGAAACCACGAAGCCGATTCAGTGACCAACCAAGTGACTGCTGCGCTTGATACATGAACCTCAACCCCGAACCGAGCCAAGATTCTTAAGCTCCTCAACCAAATTTCTTGGGCTCGTGGGCAACACCACAAACAATGTGCGATGTCCTCCAAGCTCGCACTGCAGGCCTTGCAACTACTCATGCCATCTCTATTCCCAAACCACTCTCCCGTTGGAACAACTCGATGGGTGATTAACTAGAAAAACACTTCGACCCACTTGGGAAGGGATGAGTTCCATATCGTGCTCTTAGTTCTATCCACGAAGACTGAATCAACAACTACATGGGCCCACTTGTTAGCACACTTCTCATGATACCAATCTAACTTTCTCCCCAAGCGCCTCGAGTATTTGAAGAAACCTAATGATTTATCTAGTTCTCCCCTCCATGTATATTCAACGGGGTCCCATTCTAATCACTCGAGAGGCTTGCCTTCAACCACGTACAAGATCCAGTCCTCCTCAACCTCTTCGACTGGTGGATTCACCTTCCATTTCTTTCCGTCTCTTGCCACAATTCTAATTGGGTACCAACATGCACTTTCATCTATTGATCCCACTGGACGATCTTCCCATTCTTTCCTAGACCCCTGACATTGATAATTTTTCTGGAATCATCAGATTGTCCAGACCATTCACCGTCTTCCTCATTACCAATAGGAAGCGAGTAGACAACTGTATTGACTAGGTCAAGCATCTTTTTGCCATTTCTGACCTTTCCCACGTCTTCATATAATTTATCACGATTACTGCCGGACAACCGCATCCAATCTGCCACTAAGTGAATCCCTAGACAATACAATATAGCCCACGACATACGCTTGCTCTGTCCAAGCATCTTTCCCTCTGGCGATTGTACGGTCTCGTTCCACAATAGGGGTTGGCGCATCCATTCAACACTAATACTTGGACGATTCCGACTTAGATGCCCACGGAGCATACTCCACGCCCGCATCACTGACATACAAGTACGATCGGCCAACCGGTTAGATTTCCTCAACTTTAAGTCCATACAAAAAAGCCATGCTTTGTGTGACTTCCATTGCCCACCCAGTCTTGGACTCCAGAGAATGCTCCTATTATGTATCAATGTTTTCCATAACTCGTTACCGGGTAGCAAGCTCCTTACCAATACCTTACATAACAATGCCTGACTATGCAATCTAGGGTCAATCAATCCTAAACCCCCCTTACTCTTGGGAAGAACCAACGTAGACCATGATACTTTGGCTGCCGCATTGTCTTTCTTGATCCCAACCCATAGGAATCCCCTAATACACACTTTAACAGTACGAATAGCTTGCTTGTCAAACATCCACACTGAAATTGCATGCCATAACATAGACAAGAGCACAAGGTTAGCTACTATGATCCTGCCAGCCAATGATAAGTTCATCCCTGACCAATTGCGAATTTTTTCACATATTTTACTTTGAATTTGTTGCAACTGAATTCCTTTGTCGATATCTACACCAATCCATGTTCCCATATACCTAGTGGCTTCCCCGTTTGCAATCCATTTGAATTTAGCATTTGGCTTCCAAACAAGCTCAGACTCCGAGCTGATCCAGAAACCCTTGGACTTATTCCAATTGATGGAGGCTCCCGATGCTTTGCAAAAGAGATCAATAGCACTATGTGCCCACTAAAGATTCACTTCATTTCCTTGGAGGTATAAAATCGTATCATTTGCAAACTCTGAGTCCAGCAGGGACTTCCTTGAGTTAGGGATCGAAAGACCATGAAGATTTGCCCCTTGACTATTAAAAAAGGCAGACATTGATTCAATAATAAAAAGGAATAGAAAGGGGGCAAGAGGACAACCCTGCCTGATGGATTGAGTTAGAAAGATTCGAGCTCCTTTCCTCCCTGCAATCAACACCTTACTCGAGCCATTCCTATATAAGGCTTGGGCAGCACACCTCCATTACAATGGTAGCTCAATGACCTTCATCACTTCTTCCAGGAAAGACCATTGCACTCGATCATAGGGTTTCTCGAAGTCCAACATTAGACATGCTAAGTTTTGATTGGTCTCCCTCGTTGTTGCAACAACCTCCCAAAACAAAATCACGTTGTCCATAATAGATCGATGCTCCACGAAACCGGTTTGATTGGACTGGATGATATCTCCTAGGAAGGGCTTGATTCTTTGCACTAGTATGTTAGCAATTTTTTTATAAATTAGATTTAAAATTGTAATGGGCCTCCATTGTCTAATATCGTGCAACGTAGTCTTCGATTTCGGAATCAAGTAGATCAAGCCTTCATTGAAGCTGCTCGGCATTCGTCTCGTTCTCCACATCTCTTGTAGTCCAGCTTCGAAGCTTGGAAAATTTTTCTCCCAAAACTCCTTGAAGAAGGCTTTGGGAAGGCTGTAAGCACCAGGACAAGACATACTATGTATCTTGTCTAGCCCCGCTACAATCTCTTCCTCCTCTATGGCTGACAACTGCGCTTTAGCTGCCTCTCCAATCCTGGTCTTCAAGCATGTAATTACATCATGCATCAGGTTACTCAGAGGGTCGTTTGTCAACGTTGGAGCCAAAGGGCCTCTGTAGTAATTAGTCGCAATTTGCAAGATTTCCTCTTGATCAAATGTCATTGAATGATCCTCCCGTTTGAGACTGTGAATATGCATTCCTCTCCGTTTCGGAGTCTTGGTAAGGAAAAACTCCCTGTTAACTTTATCTCCCTTGACAACCCACCATGTTGCCGACTTTTTGAAGAGGAATTGCTCATGTTGTTGTCTAACCTCCTGCAACACCCTAATGGCCTCATGCAGCCTGTCTTTTGTCCAACCACAACATGGGTCCACTTGTGTGAGCTTTTGAGCTGAGATGATTGCCTTCCTCATGCGTTGCAGATGGTATTGACACCTTACCGGCTCCTCCCTAGCCACTTTTTGAAGAACCAAAGAAGAATTAATAATCTTTTCCTCCAATATCTGTACCGGGTCGTGGGCTGATGGGGATGCCATCCAAGTGTTATTCATTGCATCCTTAACCTTCTGGATACCAAAAATCTTCAGAGGAATCCTCAAATTGCTCTCACTCTTCTTCTTATAAATAGGATCGATAGTCAAGGATACTGGAAGGTGATCCGAATATGTAAAACCAGCTAGAATGGATGAGTAGCCACTTCATTCCTCTATCCTGGGGCTCACATAGATGCGGTCCAATCTAGAGTGACATCCTTCACTCTCTTTCCAACCAAATCGTGAGAACCTTAAGGAATTCGCCTCAACCGCCATACTAGAATACCATGGATCCCAGATTCCCAACATAGAAATTAAGAAACCCCACGCTCTAAGCTCCTCCACTTGTAGCAAGTTCGAATGAGACCCAAGATAATCTTCCATTCTCTTTATCATGTTAAAATCCCCCGCCACTATCCAATTGTCGAAGCAGGGAATTTTGTTTGCCAGCAGTCTCCAAAATGAGGTCCTCTCATTGCTAATGTTAGGTGTATAGACATTCATCACCCCAAATTTTACATTCCTCCATTCCAGGCAACAAAACATGGCCCTACCTTCGATCAATAGGCCATGATCCAAGATGGTGATATCCGCTGATTTCCTCACCGAAATACACACTCAACCTCTCCTTTCTAACACGCCGTGAGCAAGAGCCCACCATGTGTACCAATCCCCTGGCAACGGGTCTTTGAAAAGTTATGTTCTTTCTCGGCCAAGGTGATGCTCTTGTAAGAGCAAAATATCAATTGTTTTACAAAGGCCATCAACTTCCCACTCTCTCCTAAACCAACGCTTCTCTAGCTGATGTTGTGACCCACCAAGTCCCTGCACATTCCAAGAACAAATTCTCATTGACTTGGGTTCACAAAAAAAAGCCAAGGGGGAATCTCCCATGCTCGACAAATATGTCTCCATCATATGCCATAGAAATTCCCATTCCATACTTATTTTCCATTCTTGATTCTTGGGTACTTCAGCACAATGGAAGTGGAACAAACCATGCTTCAGCCCTAGATCCTGTACCTTCCATATGCAAACCACTGGAACATCTTGAGCAAGTTCCATAAGCTCCCCTTGTATCGTTGAGCTCTTCCATAATGTTTGCAGCCCCACAACCTCATTTTCAGAAGTAAGGTACTGGAAACATAATGTTGCCCTGTTACAAAACGACTTCAAGGACGAGTCTTCTCCCCTTTCATCTTTCAAATCAGGCTCCAAGTCAAAAGAACAACCGGTCTCCGGTCTACCGTGCTCTAGTCCACCCGTGCACTCTTCCCCTTGGATTACCAATGTTCACCACGATCTTGGGTACCTCCATAACTTGCATCCTCAATTCTAGCAACATAACAAACTCAACACCTGTAGTCAAGGGATTTCCAACCTCAATCCGTGCGATCATTTTTTGTGATTCAGTATTCCTAATGTCTGCTTCACTTTCCTTGTCCTTCCCTTTCCTGATCCATGCCTTAACCATTCTCAGGTCTGATGAAAATCCATTTTCACGACCCTCGGAGGGCTCTACGAGTGTTTCGTGGGTCTCAACTCGTGGTAGTAAATCAAATGGAGTTGCTAAAATTATTTCGCCTTCTTGGGGTTCCATTTGTGATAGGATGTCAAATCTATTCGAAATGGAACCTCCACTTGTAGGTGGGCTGGTAAGACCATGGAGGTCAAGCTTGGCCACTTTCCTCGGCGATATCCATCCTTTTTCCCTCACTACTTGCTTCCCATTGTAAACCAGGACCATCTGGCCTGTCGTCCCTGAATTTGGGAAATCCGGCAACTTGATGCCTTGCTGTCCCCTATCCGCTCTTGCCTTCCCATACAGAGGGCACTGTTTGGCCATATGGCCCATCTCCTTACATGCAAAGCATTGACCCGGCAAGCCTTCATAACCAACCTTCACCACCCTTAGGACAAAGTCCTCTGTGTGGACTCCAATCTCCGATGGTAGTTCTTTAATGTCTCTAACCAACACCTTAATCTTGGGCATTTCGGCTACCTTATCTGCAAATTAAGGTATTGTTGTACATAGGATCACTTGAAATAGTCACATCAATAGTTCTCCGTGTTTTTCAAATAAAGAAGAAATAATTTGTGGATTGCATGCAATGAACATATGAAAGAGAGTGTTTTTCACTCACTTGAACCAATAAGAGCACAAAGAAAGAACGATACATTAATGTCTATTAGATGTGAAACATGGTAAAGGAAACAATTTAAAATTCAAAGTACGAGTAGTGTTTTGTAGGTATCAATAAAGAGGAAACAAGAGAGAGAGAGAGAGAGAGAGAGAGAGAGAGAGAGAGAGAGAGAGAGAGAGAGAGAGAGAGAGAGAGAGAGAACTAGAGTATTGGGTTTTTGCACATATTGAACAGTGATTCAATGCCTCATTTCCAAATTAATTTTGAGTTCTTGAGGTATTGGGGGCTATGGTTCAATTGGAATATGTAGAATGTCGTCACTTTTGATTCACAAATTGGGGTGAGAAAATACGTTGTCGTGAAGATCCGTCACTACGCGTGGATCGTGAGGAGGAACCATCGGGGTTCTGGACCGGAAGGACTCGAAGTTTGCACAAGCTTTAGTGAGAAAGGAATTAAGATAGATTGAAAGAGAGAGAGATTGAGATAAGATAGAACGATTGCCTATAGATTGAGAGAGGTTAAGATTAAACTCTTGACTTTAGATTTCAAGAACAAGATTGATACATCAATTGGATAACAAGTTTCTTACTTTTAATTTCTTGATTAATACATCGCTTGGATAACGAATTTTCTTCTTAATATTAATTTTGATATCAAGTACAAAGCTCCCCTTTTGATCTTTTTTATCCACCCTTTTATAGATGCTCCCATGCATATGATGCATGTGAGGGTACAAGACATGCATACAATGCATGTTTGCCATTTGGCGTTCATGCATCACATGTCAATCAAGCTCTAATATGAGGATTTACATGTAAAGCTATAATGATAGGAAAACCATTTCTAAAGAAATGATATAGCCTAGTGGTAAGTCTATTGCCTCTTATCTTGGAGGTGCAAAGTTCAAGTCTTGTTTACATCTTTTTCTTTTATGCACAAAGTACTATTAGGCTGTTGGACCAAATATCTTTAAGACACCATGCACCGCGATCAACCAACCCGACCGATTCGTACGATTTGCATTCGTTTGGTTCGGCCCAGTCCGCATTCCGAGTCGCTTGCCGATTTCGCCGGCTCACCAACTCCGTCACCGGCTCTGAACTGGCTCACTGGCTCCATCGCCACTCGCCAGTTCTGAATTGGCTCACTGGCTCCGTCGCTAGATGCCGTTCACCAATCGACGGTTCCCGTCACTGTCGCCGATTCCGTCTGGTCACCAATTGCCGGCTCCATCCGGTTTCCGGTCCTGTCATCGACTGGTTTGAGTTTCTTCACCGGCTGGTTCAAGCACTTAGCCACATCCGGCGACTTAGCCACATATGTCCATCTAAACAAAAGTGGCCCAAGTCCAACTACATATTTCTTATGTGCTCTTAACACATAGATGAAATATGATGGATCTCAATCTTCTTATATAGCTGGAGCCTATACTTTTCCTATCTATGTGGGATATTTCACAATATTATTTTTCTCTTTTTCTTTTGCAAAACTTCATACCCACATAACTTGACACTTAGATGTCTGTTTTCTTATATAGTGAAGTGCATTCGAAAGCTCTTCAAGACCTCCATCTTTTTGTACTAAGATATTAAACTTATTTCAAATTAGTATCTTCACTATTATTGTTTTATACGATTCATACTCGATTTCGTATGTTTTATGCAATTTTCACACCATTGCCGAAAATCTTCACAACAACATTGTAAAGTTGAAAGGACTTCTTATGTGGCAATTGTTCGTGCTAGAGAAGTGATGAAATCTCAACCATGAAGAGAGAGGACTCTACAAGGTTATATATCATCATATTCGACATTTGAGTTTGTGTGTAGGGTGGGGTTGAGGTTGTAGGAGTAGGATTAGTAATTAAATCCCTAGAACATACAGTTCTATACTTTGTTGTAAGTTACCAATCATGTTGGTGTTTTTTCTTTCATATTGAAAGTCGTTATTTACGAGAGAGAGAAGAATTTAGGAAAAAAAATATTGTCCATAAAGAGGCCAATTTTGACCTATGGGACTTGAGTATATATGTGTTCTTGATATGTGACTCCTTCCTAAAAAGGGGTATTCATACATTGAAGCACAAAGTCTCTATGCGTGAATAAGTATACACATGTGAGCTCAACCTTCTCGATGGTGTCGTAAGTACAACACTTAAGTTATCACTCCCTCTTAATATGTCATCATATCTTGAACGAATTGCACTATATGTCAAGCATGTGAAGAGCAAGTGACATTCATCCTCTATCATGCCTTCATTGCATACTTTTTGATACCATGATGCAACTTCGAAGCCTAACTTGTGAGAGCGACTGTGAAGTAGTGTGGGGACTCTACGAGCATTACTACTCATATTGGTAATGAGATAAGGTTGGATACAATCAATAGGCATTCTTGCCTTATATTGAGACCAACATTCAGGGTTAACATTTGCAATGTAATACAATGTAGTATTCTAGCTTTATCTTGTTAGCATCTTCCCACTTCATCCTTAATGATCCCACTAACCTTTCGTCAATCATCACATAATGAATAACATCCCCCAAAAGCTCTAAAAGATCATCCACACCCTGTCTTTTGAACAATTTTCTTATGTCAACAACCCAACTAGATGAGAGAATTTTACTTTTATGATTCTTTTGTAGCCTACATCCAACATTCCAAGCAAGATGTGGTAATCGATGATTTGGCATATTCTTGACCTTTGTAATGTATCTATATACTCTTAGGAGTGCCAATATCTCTATGGGCCGAACGCTAGTTTCTAAGAGCATAACCCGGTAAGAGGTAGTGCATTCAACTCCTAATTGCCTCCTTAAAAACACCTTTTGTGTTTTCTCAATCTCATTCCATGCACCATACTTGTCTTGCATGTTCAAGAGAGAGAGAGAGAGAGAGAGAGATTTACTATGGTCTCTCAAATATGACTTGTATGACCAAAAATATTAGTACATTTCACAGAATACATGTGAAGATGAGTAACGACTCTCAATTTTCAAGAACTTTACCAATAATGTTGCAATTAAGAGTACACATTGTGACTATGAGAGAGATGTATGGAATGCATATCAAATGTGATAAAAGGCAAAACATTATATCAAAGTGTGATACTTGGACTCTTGAACTTGTTTTAAGCAAAGTGTGCATAGTCAACTACTTCATCACTTGCGACCCAACAACATATCTCACATTGCAATGTGTGTAAGCTAAATCACATAGAAGCAAGGATTCGGATGACAAACAACGAGATGGGCTCTAACGTGTATTGATATGTGTAGTTTCCCTATTCGATGAAGAATATGATTATGTAGTTAGGTGCAACATATGTAGTATAATCTATGAAGTGAGCCTCCACATTTTTCCCTGCCATAATACATTGATGTTGCGAAAATGTCTTCTTTATAGAGGAATTTAGTGATGCATCATGAAGCAAGTGTGTTGCCTCCTATATTCCAAACTGATTTTCCATATCTATGCTTTTATGTGTTTCATTTAGAGAGAAATTTAGAGAGAGAGAGAGAGAGAGTTTCAATGAGAACAAGGGTTTAACACATGGGAGGACAACAATTAAGGCGTCATGGTGGCAATTATTGAATGGATGTATTTCACTTAGGATTCCGGGCTCTTCATGTGTTAAACACTTGGTTACCTCATGGCAATAAGCACTCTTGTTATGTGTATGAAAACCATAATCTAGTAGAGAGCATTGTAATTCTTTGCAAAAAGAGTTACTTGTGTCTTCTTGGTTATTATGTTGGCCAGGAAAGGAGAGATTTCGCCCTCAATTTAATTGTTTGTTTCGTTTGGGGGTCAAAGAGGTGGGAGATATAGTTGAGGATCCATCTCAAAGAATTTTGGAGTTTGTTGAAGCACGACAATTATTACGCATCCCGCCTAATAATGGGTTTATCTGGCAACAACTACAAAATATTGCATTGATGGAAGGTTCCTTACCTCTATAAACAGGAGACCAACCGTAGATTGTTTGATGCTCACGGGGTCAAACACTGTTTTTACAAGTGACTACTAATATTTTGTATCATTGCGTCGTTGAGTCTCTTGGATGGCTATCATCTAAGGTTGAAGAAGGATGGAGAATACACAAATATGATAATGGGTGGTGGAAAATCTTACAACATAGTTGGCATTCTAAATTGTCACTTGTAGCAAAGGTATTCATTTGGAGAGTTTTGATTGGAGGATTGCCTTTGGGATTAGCTCTAAAGCACCGTGGACTAACAATGGGTAATTGCTTCTATTGCACTGTTCAAATTGAAGATAATACTCATCGATTTATACAATGTCCGATTGCTTGTTAGATTTTGAGTTACATTTCTCAAAATTGGCAAGTTTTATCGCGGTGTTATTTGACACCTAGACATTGGGTGTTTGCACAATTTACACTGGTTGACCCAAAATCAAAGATGGAGTTTGTTTTCCTATTTATGAGATATTGGGGATTGCATTATAATTGGGACATGCGCAACGCTTTTGTATTCTATGGTAGACATGGAGTGAAAGCATATCTATGAAAGTTGAAGAGAGTACTAATGTGGCAAATTTCTTTACTGGAGCAAGTGGAATTTTTTTCCTTAATGGAGTGCTTGTCTTGCTTATTGGCAATTCAACATGTTCCACTCCCCATGTAGTGTAGTTAGTGGGTGACCATAGTCCATTGTCACACCCATTGTAAGTAGTGTTTTTCACACACATTTATTAATGTAATTGTGTGTTTTCACCAAGAGAGAGAGAGAGAGAGAGAGTTTCTTTTATGGCAATTTACAATACACTTTTCATTTACTATTACAAGAGATAGTTGTTTGTTTGTGATTCGTTTATATCCAACATGTTAAATACTTAAAAACAACATTTCTACAAAGAGAGATAGATAATTCGATTTTACTATCGCGCCTAAAGGTAGAATATGACCTATAGGACCAAAATGTTGAATATTTCCACGTATTAGTAGTGACTCTTGTTGTTTTCCTTTTTATTTATTACATGATCGTTGCAATTGAGAGTGCACACTGTGACATTGAGAGGAATGTGTCTATAAAGTGGAGTGGATCAATAATGTAGAAAGGAAACTTGAATTGGTCAAAGGCATATCATTGTATCAATCATGATCCTAATCCTTTTGAACTTCTTCAAGGCAACTTATACATAATTGACGAGTCTCCTCGCCTATGCCTCAATACCTCATCTTACATCGAACACAATGTGAAATTTGTATGGAAGGAATAGTTTGGATGGCAGGCAAAGGAATAGTTTCTAGCATGAATCAACAACTATGGTTTTTTTGTACGGAGAAGAAGATGGTTTTGTAGCTTGGTGCAACATATGCAACATGTGTGAAGTGTTAGGCTCCACATATTTCCCAAGCCAAGATACATATATATTGTAAAAAAACCTTATTCACGTAGTACCTATTGATGCAACATGAAGCAAATGTAGTGCATACAATTTCCCAAAACCATGTCTTTATATGTTGCATCCATTTGGAGCCTAGTATTGTGTGTGTGAGAGTATATTCATGTCTTGTATGGTCACATTCAAAGAGAAATGTGCTTACAAGATAGATCATGGTTGAAAATGTGGGGCAAATCTTGATATCATGGGAGGTCGAACATTATAGTAAACTAATATGCTTGGACTCCCCCTTATTGTTTGGGGAAAAACATGCATAACCAATGAGTCTTTGTATGAGTGCCCAAATTCCCCATCTCACATTAAAGAGAATGTGAGATAAGTCAAACAAACAATACTAGTTAGCATATGTGGGTGAGCATGGTTGTTGAACAAGAGAAGATGTTTGCGTAGTTTGTTGTAACAAATGTTATATAATTGTGAAGCATGACTCTTTGGAGCTCTCCTAAGTTGTAATACATTGGCATTGCAAAAAGCATTGTAAGTTGTAATAAATTGGCGTTGCAAAAAGCATCACAAAAATCATAAAGCATTTGAATCTTTATATACTGCATCCATTTAAATCACAAAAATCATAAAGCGTTCCATCGTCTAAACCATTTCTTTATATACTGCATCCATTTGAATCTTGTCATTTTGTTTTTTAGTGTCTTTTGAACTTTTTTACTTGCTCCCCATGTAATTCTTGGAAGTGAGTGGAGTTTATTTTTTATGAAATATTAGAGCATTCCCATTCCCATATTTTCAGTGGAAACGATTCAATCTCGAGGGTAGGACCATGTATAACGTTTGTATCTCAACTTAAAGAAACTTCATACAAAAACACTTTTGAGCGCTTTCAAACTCTTTTCAACAAGACTCGACTAAAGATGTTACGCCCACAAAAAGGTGTGAAGGAGTACATATTTATAAGACAACCGAACATTTATTTTCAAGTGTTATGCGCCCTTTCTTGGTTCCATCCGGAAAGTAACAATCGGCAATGGTTCGGTTCGGTTTGAGAGGGTCCAAACCGAACCGTTTAAAATTTTTGAAACCTGAACCAAACCAAACCATGAACCACGAAACCGTTAAACCAAACCGTTAAACATTTATTTTTTCAAACCGTTAAACCATTAAACCGTACAAACTGCGGTTTCGTGGTTCGGTTTCAGTTTTCAACATAGGTCAAAATTTTAAAATTTTAAAATTTATAATATTTCATTTTTAAAAATTTTAAAAATATTTAAGATGTTCCTAAAATGTGAGAATAAGGTCTAAAAATGAAAAGATTGTTTAAAAACAATTTTTTAAAATTACAAAAAAAAAACAAAAAACAAAAAACCGTTAAACTGCTTTTTGATTGTTGAAACCGAACCGAACCGTTAATAAAAACCTAAACTTGAACTGAACCGTTGAAACCGTTAAAACCACAGTTTGCGGTTTGGTTCGGTTCAAACTGAACCATTGCCGATTGTTACCATTAAGTAACACATTCATTCCACCTATGATTGAAGGTAAGAAAGAGAGTGAGTGAGGCAGAGAGAGGAGGAAAATGGTTGTCAGTTCAGTTGGAAAGGTCATCCAAAAGAGTCTCACAAGTTAGACCGCCACTACACACACGCGCGCGCGCGCGCACACACACTCCATTAGGTTGTAACGTGTCCATATCAAAGTTAGTTGGAGGATACTCACCTCGTTCACTTGAATTTGATAGAACATATATTGCATGCAACATGTGGCTTGCTTGCGTGCTTCGAGCATAGTTCAAGAATGTGGGCCTGATATGTAGACCGACAATCGGAGTGTGTTAGAAGAACGCTTTGTTCTGGTCTATCTGCCCGTGGGGTCACTCGGCTACCGAGGGGCCACTCTTCTCTGCTCTCTTTTGTATTGCCCGTGCCGGAAGAAAAGAAAAGGAAAAAGAAAAAGGCCGAAGTCCAAGGTAACCAAATTATTAAATTAATTAATATTAAAAAAGAGAGTTTAATATTAACAAGCAATTGATCTAATAATGA
Organism: Azolla caroliniana; assembly: GCF_043228905.1. NCBI lineage: Eukaryota > Viridiplantae > Streptophyta > Polypodiopsida > Salviniales > Salviniaceae > Azolla > Azolla caroliniana. Next base: position 7,476,110 of record NW_028230441.1, on the reverse strand, counting down.
TAATGATAATAGATGTTGAGTTAATTAATCCAATAGTAATTAATTAATATTAAAAAAGAGAGTTTAATATTAACAAGCAATTGATCTAATAAATCAAATAAATAAAAGTAATGTGATTTATTATTGATCTCAAAATCGCTTTTTGTTAGTGTGTTTAGTTAAGTACATAATGCAAACGTTAATTCAATTATTAATTAATAATTAGTTGTTTATTGAGTGGGCTAACCCTTTGATTACTGAGAAATTAAATCACAAAATAATAAACGATATTATTTATTGTATTTGTTGTTATTTATCTCCCAAATTTGCTTCTCTTTTATCAGTCTGTGTCTGTGTGTTGTGTTGTGTTGTGTTCACGAAGAAGGAAGAGAAAGAACGAAAAGAGAAGACAGGAAGAAGCGGAGGAGGAGCACGCCATCGCCAACACCTGTTTCCTCCAGATCCGATCTTCCCTCGTCTCGTCTCTGCCAAAATCATCCTTCTTCATCATGAATCCTGAATAGTAAGTCCCCCTCCCCTCTCCGATCTAGATCTTTTTACCTTCACCTCTTTGCAAATCCGTATTCTATGTTTCTTTCTTTTTCCCCGGATTTCTACAGGGTTTTCTTGCCCGTTTTAATCTTCTGAGGTCTTTGAAAATCATCATGCTATTAGATCTGCCTCCTTGAAGTATATTTATGTCTTCTTTTGTCTATGTTTACTACTCACATCTAACGAAAGAACAATCCCGGTTAATGTTATCGTGTGGCCATTTTTCTGACCTGTCGAATCACACCTCTCCAATGTTAACGAAAAAAAGTATGTCTAGTGCATACTATGGCCTGCTTTTAAGTTATGGATGTCGAAAGGAAAGAGAGACAATTGTTTTGAATTGATATATTTATTTAAGAAATAAACAAATCTCCTTGTTTAATTAATGTCCACATTTTAAGGAAGGTGAAATTTCTATTGTAAAGGATCTCTTATGAATTTCCTGTTTTTTGTGTGGAGATAATTACTGAAGAAGACTGTATATGTGCATTATTTGATCGACTGGTCTTTCTTTTTATATGCCTTCTGCAAAACATCTGTTTAATGCATCCATTGAACTTCTTTATCTTTCCCATGGACGTCAAAAGGAACACATTTTCTATTTTAAGGGATCTAATGGTTCTTGCGTTTGATTTTTCTTTCTATAGATCTACTGTGATCTCATTCCTTCGATTTCTCTTTCCATGAACCAAAATGTGTGTTTTAATGGATCTCATGGCCTTCCTTTTCTTTGATCTTTTCTTTCCATGAAACAAAAACTGTGTTTTAATGGATCTCATGACTTTATTTTTCTTTGATTATTTATTCCATGAAGCAAAATATGCGATATTTGATGGACTTCATATCCTTCCTTTCTTTTTTCGTGGGTTTCTCATGAACGAAAGTATGTGATTACTGGATCTACTGAACTTTCTTTTCTTTTCTTTTCTTTTCAATTTAATTGAGGCCCAATGAAGCAAAAAATGTGTTTTGGTGGATCTACCGCCCTTTCTTTTCTTTTCTTCCCAATGAGGTCTCATGAAAAGCACTGGATCCACTGGACCTGGAGATCTTTTCTTTTCTTATCTCTTTGATGCACGAAGAAACTGATAGGCTATGGATTTAATGGCCATTGTTATGGCTATCTTCTGTCTCTTGTATGCTTAAGTCCACATCAAAATGATGATAAATCTCTCTTTCCTGATAGCAGCCATTCCTTCAATGTTTGTTGTTATTGACGTACAAATTTATGGTGATGATGTCTTCAGTGATTATCTTTTTAAGCTATTGCTCATTGGCGACTCAGGTGTTGGAAAATCATGTCTTCTTCTTCGTTTCGCGGTAAACTTTTTATTGTTAAATTCTACCTCTTAAAGTTTTTTGTTCTATAGTAGGGATGATGTCCTACCACTCTTGTTGCTGAAATTTGTTTTATATATAGGATGATTCTTACCTAGAGAGTTATATCAGTACCATTGGTGTCGACTTTGTGAGTATCATAATTTCATTATTTGACAGCAATCTCTAGTTCTTTCATTTCCTATAATTCTTCTGGTATTTATGTGCGTGTTGTTGTGATTGATGCTGTAGAAAATCCGCACGGTTGATCTTGACAGCAAAACAATAAAGCTGCAGATTGTAAGTGATACCCCCTTCGATCCTATTTATAATCAAGAAAGGTGATCAGTGCAATGGTTAATGTTGTAGATCTGTTTAGGCTTGTTCATAGAGCCTCAAATTTGAGAGGAAAATGAGCAATTTTCTAAAATTGAAGGTGGTATTTATTATTGTATATCTACTCTTGTGCTTAGGGCCTGCTTGTATAGTGAGAAAAAAATTTACGGTTTCCTATTTTCCACTGTGTAATAAAACGTTTAGTTGAAATGTCAATATATCGAATTTCATTTAAACATATCTCATATACACGCTTGTGTATTTTAAGCATGTGACCAATCTTCTGAAAATCAAGGAAAGAGCCTGGACTGTATGCATGAAATCGTGACAATTGGCAAATATGAGAAATTCTCCCGATGATTGTGGTTCATATGAACCGTGTAATTTCAACTGCATTAGTGCTGGATACTCACTATTACAAAAACTTAATTTATTTTTCATTATACAGTGGGATACTGCTGGTCAAGAACGTTTCAGAACAATAACCAGCAGTTATTACAGAGGAGCACATGGAATCATTGTGAGTACACTGGTTTAATCATCGTTTTAAACATCTGTCTCTGGATTGTGAGCATTTTGTCAAGGTTCTTTAACCTATCTTTTAAACTTGTCTATTTCAGATCGTTTATGATGTAACGGATCAGGAAAGCTTCAACAATGTGAAGCAGTGGTTGAATGAAATAGATCGCTATGCAAGTGACAATGTGAATAAGCTTCTTGTTGGTAACAAGGCTGATCTAACAGCCAAGAAAGTTGTTGATACTGAAACTGCCAAGGTATGATAGATAGATAGATAATATATTTCTAACATTCAAGCACTTCCTTTGAAAGAAGCATGCAATGTCTTCATGGAGTTTTAAACTGAAATATATAGGCTTTTGCTGATGAGATTGGAATCCCATTTCTGGAAACGAGTGCAAAAAATGCAACCAATGTTGAGGAAGCCTTTATGACAATGGCAGCTGAGATCAAGAACAGGTGATTTGGTCTGAGAAGTTATATAAATGATAACAATGGTCATTTAGGAAATGCTCAAGTTAGTGATTTTTCATCTGAAATCAAGCTCTAGTAGCTGTAACACATTATTGATTTAATGCTTTTTCATTTGAATTTGAGCTGTACAAGTTCAAGAAAAAATTGATTCCTTAGTTTTTCATTATTTCCTGTGAACCTGTGTTTTTGTTATTTTCCATATCCTGCTTGGTCAACCCCTGAAAGAGAGAAAAATGGGATCAATCAACCATATAATTACTCATATATTTGCTCTTTCAAGGGTTGACCAGGATCATAGAAAAATAACAAATTTGAGGAAATAGTGGAAAATTTCTGCATATTTTGGATTCTTTTTACAAGTTAATTTTTCAAATATGGCTTTGAAAACATCACTTGCATTGAATAACTAAATTGTAACAAAGTGTTGGAAATCCTTGATATAAAGATTATTTAAATTATCTGAATTTATTTAAATCTGAATATATACTGTGTGCTCTCTCAGAATGGCAAGCCAGCCTGCCATGAATACAAACAAACCCAAGCTTGTACAAATGCAAGGCCAACCAGTTCAACAGAAAGGAGGTTGTTGCTCTTAGAGAATTCTTCTCTATTCAGGTGATTGTTTCTAATGTTGAAGACTTGCAATGATTATATTCACCACCAACAAGGAGCATATGATGCCAATGCAGTTTGTACATTTGAATATGATGTCCTGTCTCTTGGCTGAAAGCCTTTTGATTAAGGGTCTAACAAACCCTCACTTAGGGTGTTTTGCCTAATTTGTGCTGAAGTTGAAAAGGATTGATAACTAACTATCATTCTGTTGACATGTGCAACCGATTCATTCATTTTAAAATCAGTGAAGCTAAATTTCTATTGTAGTAGACTGTACAGACTTATTGTGGCTTTCCTAACAAAGCTATTCCTATTTCTGTCTAATATATTGATTCTTACGTGCATTTCATATCGTCTTATGAGTATGGTTATGCAGGTATACTCTAAAACAAAATATTGTAATATCTATGCTATAATCTATTCCTTCTCACTGTTGGTAAAAGTTAGTCTTTTAGTTTAGTCATGTGGCATGTTTATCCAGGCAGATTATATTGATGGTCATGGTATTATTGATGCATCTATAGCTTGTTCAGCTTCTATTGCACCCTGATTCTGTGTACACTTCCCAGTCTTATATCCCCTTCATTGCTAAATTTGAACTAAGTCAGATTGTTTTCCAGCAAATGATCACAACTTTGTCTGAATCCATACATTTAGCTTATTTGATTAGGCTGAAAATGTGCAATTGAAAATAGTTCCATAACTTTGTTTCAAAACTGCAATTCTGTGGTATAAGGAACATAGTTATTTCTTATGATGTGCTCTGAATGTTCTGAAATGTTTCTCATTCTGGTCAGTTCCAGTACTTGTCATGTAGAACTATATTTCAGTGAGTTATAATTTAAAGGAACCACTAGTGCAACACCCTTGTTCCTGTTGCCAGAGACCTTTTCCGGTGGATCTCAGTGGGTCTCAAGTCATTATAGATGGGGATATAGTTCGATGTGCCCCTTATTCTCCCCATACCACAAACGTACATATTTAGAGAAAAGTTCACAACTCTTGATCAGCAACCACTTTAAAGAAATGTGCAAGCTAATGGTGAAGTTATGATTCTCTTAACAGAAAATTGTCGTGATGAACATGAAGGGATAACATCTGTGTAAAGACATCCAGGTGCTTATTTAATGTGTACAGGGTTTGAGGAATTGATGGTACGCCAACTTATATTGAAAGGAAGCGCGTGTTGAATGTGTTACAAGATTCAAAGGAATTGATTGTGTGCATAGCTTACCACCTTTTATATTGAAGAGGTATATAAATGCTCAAATCCTCAAGAATATGAAAAACATATGTTTAGAGAAGTGCATGCATAGATAACATTTTTCTGTGAAATCTTGTGAAAATATGAAGAAATTGATACCATTGACATTGTAACCATGCTAATTGGGAGTGCTAATTTTCTTTTGTTTCTTTAAATTTGTTCCGTAACCTAGATGTGATATATATCACTTTCATACATTACAATGCATAAATATACATATTTGGGAGGAAACATGAGGTAGATGGGACATGCATTTGAAATGTGTTTTGCATTCTGTCACCAATGTGTTATGGCCCATGGCCATGGCCACGTGTTTGATGGGAAATTAGGCAACAACTTAAAGAAACCACCGTAAAATGCGTAATTCCTTGTGGACTAGTGGCTTAAAGTTTTTGAAAATATCTTTTACAATAGAAATAAAACAATAAAATAGATCATTGTCATGAATGAAGATGCTTTTGAAATCAATGTGTGGTAACCTTACGAGTTTTATTGAAGCAATGAGATATCCTTGTACCCATTTGTCATGTATGAAGATGCTTTTGAAACCAATTAAAGGTAAGCTTATGAGTAATATTGAAGGTATTATCTATACATATAGTAATGTGAAAGAACTCTACCTTTGACTAGGGACGTTTGTGATTTTCTCGATGTGTTTGATGGTTCTAGCTACAAGTCTACCCACACATTCTATACTTTGTGATTTTATGTTGCCTTCACCATGATGATGTTGTTAGAAATGCCATTGATTAGGGAGCAAATATAATCTCAATGCCAATTATTTATGAAAAACAACACAAACACCACCACAAAATTTAATGTGACAACCCCCCTATGAGGGATAGAAACACCATGGGACCAATTCCAGAAAACTATCCACTATCACCAAATAAAAGGGTACAAGAATGTGTTACCCTATTCACATAACAAAAGAAGAAAATAAACATTTGGGTGTCCATGGCCCATTTACATACATATGACGAAAAGGATTTCATCAAGAAACTTATCCATGCTAGTGACCTTAGCACATAGAATATTACCAACAATATCATGTATGCATATCAACAATATCAATAATTGTTGAGATATCAACTCAACTAGGTTTAGTTATTTTGTTAATTATATAACTTAGTAGTTACACAAATAAAATCTAGTTAGTATGTTGACCTTAAAGCCTTAAATAGGACTTTGTACTTAAATGGGATACATCCTTGTGCCTATATTCTTCTCATACATGTGCACCCTTGCACATGAGATGTATACATAACTAGACTTGCATCTACCCACCAAAAGGGGTAAGAAGAGGTTCCCTTTCTTCTTGTGTATATCACAATATGGCACCCTTGCAAAAGTAAATACAAATGCAAGAGTAGATTTTTGATCATCAAGATCCCTTGCCATGTTTATAACCTCCAAAACATAGAGGTACCTCACATATATCTAAAAGTGCATTTCACAACATCTCCGTGAGGCATATTACAATTGGAAGGATATGTACCTATAAAACTAACACCATGAGTAATATTTATTCATTTACTAACCATTGCATGTATTAGGGATCCAACCATTGAAGAGTAAGAAACTGAAGACGTGTTATCTTTTATTCCTTCAACGGTTAGCATTATTTAAAGTGAGCAACTAGGAGCACTTATCAGTTTTGGATGTTGCATGTCCTTGCCAATACTCAGTGTATGTACTTTTCTTGTGATTATAAATAATTCACAAATCTAATATATTCGTTGCATGAGACCACACATATGAACTGATTAAGTTGCCAGTAGGAAAGAAGGCACTCAGAAATAAGTGGGTGTACAAGTTGAAACCTGGAAAAACGGAAATCTACCTAGATACAAAGCCTGCATTGTGGTGAAGGGCTTCCAACAAAAAAGGGTGTAAATTTCGATGAAATATTTGCTCTAGTTGTCAAGTTGACATCCATCAAAACTATGTTGAGCATTGCAGCTAGCATGAACTTGGAGATAGAGCAGTTGGATGTCAAGACTTCTTTCTTGCATGGTGATCTAGAAGAAGAGATCTACATGCAATAGCCGGAAGGATTTGAAGAGAAAGGGAAAGAAAACTTGGTATGCCGGCTAAGAAAGAGCTTGTATGGGCTAAAGCATAGATTCGTGGTAGACTATAGATTCTACAAAACACAAGCCCACCATTGTGTTTTTGTTAAGAGATATGATGGTCTCCTATTGTATGTTGATGATATTTTTATAGTCAGACAAGACACAAAGAAGATTTCAAGTCTGAAAAAGGCTTTGAGTAAGTCTTTTGCAATGAAAGATTTGGGTTCGGCAACGCGAATCTTTGGGATGCACATAGTCTGGGAAAGGTGCTCCAAAGATTCAACATACAGAATTCCAAGCTAGACGGCTCAACATTGCCAACAAATCGCAAGCTGAATGCCAATCAATGTCCGAAGACCGAAAAGGATAGAGCTGAGATGAGGAAGATACCATATGCCTCAGTTGTGGGAAGCTTGATGTATGATATGGTGTGTACCAGGCCAGAGATTGCAAATGTTGTAGTACATGAGCAATCCCAGAAAGGAGTTTGGGTTGTAGTGAAGTAGGTATTCAGATACCTAGGAGGCACCTCAAGTGTTTGTCTCAGATACGACTTAGGGAAACCCGTGCTTGAGGGGTTTACAGATTCTGATACGTCGGTTGATGTTAATCCCAACTAATCCACATCAAGGTATGTAATGACCTATGCAAGGGAGCCGTCTCATGAAAATCAAGGTTGCAAAAGGTTGTGGCTTTGTCGACCACAAAAGCTGAGTATATGGTTGTTGTAGTAGCTGACAAGGAAATAATATGGATTCATAGGGAGTTAATTGGTCATCTAAGAATGATGCAAGATCAATTCCTACAGCTGTGATAATCAAAGTGCCATCCACCTTGCTAAGAATGTTGCCTATCACTCTTAGAACAAACATATCCAAAGGAGATATTGGTTACGAGAGAGAGTGGAAGAAAAGAAATTTCTTGTCATAAAGATCCATACGAATGATAATGGATCAGACATGCTAATGAAAGTTTTGTCAATGGACAAACTTAAAGCTTGTCGGCTAGGATAGGCAATGATGGTTGACTCTCCCATACAAGAGTGAAGGGGGAGTTTGTTATGAAATGGTGTCCCTCCTTATGGGAGAAGAGCTGATTCGGCTAAGGGCAGGCTATGTGTCAGCCAAGTATAAAGGGGCTAGCTAAGAGCTAAATGTCTAGTTGAGAGCCGACTATGATCGGCTAAGAGCTGATCCACCAAAGACTAAGTGCCGAATAGGCTGAAGCCGATTCGTCTAGGGATAAATATGTAAATACATATATGTGTATATAGTTGTATGCATAAACCCTAGACTAGAGTGCATTATCATTGTGGTGAGAACAAAGAACGATATAGAAGAGAGAAAAAGACAAAAGAGTGTGAACTGGGTGTTGTGCAACTCGAGCCCTCTTCAACGTTGACCCTCGAATTTGATCAGTTGATCAACGACATTGCACATACCAAGTTCTGGTATTCTTGCTTTCCTTTCTGTTCAATGTGTTAATCTGTCAGCTGAGATGAAGATCTATTCAAGGTTGTGGCCTTGACAGAACTGACCTTTCCCTAGTCGGCTAGGGACGCTGAGAACATACTTGTAAACACTTTGATAGTGATATGTTTGGAGTCTGTGGGCTCCCGTGGTTTTTCACAGTTAGGGTTTCCATGTTAAATCCGTGTCTGTTTATTTTCTATCTTGTTTGTTTTGTCCTTGCTTGCTTGTCGGTAAACCTAAAAGTCGGCCAAGTTTGATCCATGTATTCCTATCATCAAGCTACTCAAGCTCAAGGTTCAAACTAGCTACCAAACCAAAGACACCTCTAATGGAACTCAAATTCACATTGGTGAGATGCATTAATCAAAATCCATGTCTTTCGTTCGAGTACCGAAACCTCTCACAACCAATTTAACCAAACAAGATTAATATTTAACAAGTTTGTCATGCTTTCCTTTCAACTTGAGTATCCAAACGTATTTTCTAAAGCTTTTCTTCCCTTAGGAGGTTAAACTAACTTGTGTTATTCTTTCTCAAAGCTTTCGTTTAATCATGGTTAGACTTTATGTGATTACCTTTCTCAAAGCGTTCATTTCATCGCATTGACATAAAAACTTTATGGATGCCCTCTCCAATAAGAATAAGTATCTACTCAAAACTAATATACCTTATAATAGAGGGTGGTGGTTTTGTAGGAGAATTCCTAGCTTGCTCCCTTCTCAAGACATGCATGTAGCAAAATAATATCAAATTTATGGGTAGCTTCTAGGTAATTCATTATATTGAGCCCACATCTTTCTCTTGATCAAAGCTCTACTCTATTTCTCCTCTCTTAAATATACTTAGGTTAACCAAGAAATGAGTTAATAGTTCCTTTGATATCAAAGTTTGAACCCAAATCATTTTTTACGCAAGAACGTCTTTAAATGTCTATGATGATGCCAAAATATTCGCATCTAATGCCGTTAATCCAAATTTGACATTGACGTTTATATGATGTAAAACTAAGGTGAATATTACAAAACAAGAATATGCTGACACCTTTAGATTTGAGCTCCTTTGGATGAAAGGTGTTACTATACTACACGGGCACAATTAGGACTCCAAATTGATTCTATAACAGATAACTATGTTCACATATCATGCTACACGAGTGAGGTCAAGACCGAGAATTTGTAGAATAATATTGTAGAATTTGAGTCTATCCAGATTCCATTTGTTGCATTGCACCATATGTTTAACCTAATAACAATCGCCCATAATATTTGGGGAACTCATTAAATAAGTCTTCAGTAGTATTGAGAAATTTACACATTTAAAAGTGCACATGTTTTGCCATGCAAACTCCCCTCACTAGCTAGCACTCACAACTTCAAGGCATTTGATTTTTTATTTATGGATTTCGTATGCGAAAACCAAATTGTATAATCAGATATCACGCGAGTAATGTACTACTCTGCATTGCTTCTTAGAAGCCCATTGGGTCTCCAAGATGTGTCCTTTTTATTCACTCACAAAAAGTTCATCGAATTTTTCCTTTGTGTTTGCACTCTCAAAAATGTTGAGCGATCGATCTTTTGCAATGACAGGCGGTCTTTCCTCTTGTCCTAAAGTTTCATGATATAAAACTTATGGATGATGCAATATATATCGCCAAAACAAGTGGGTTATTACACCAAAGTTAGCGAATAAGGAGCGCTATTCCAAAGGCCGCGGCAGAAGCAATGGCCCCGATAAACGCAGTTTGAAGGGAACTGATAATGGGTTGCATGCCAGTGAAGTAGCCCTTCACGAATCCAAACACGAGGAGGGCCACTAGTGTGAAAGCAACCGATGTTAACAATGCAATGTCCACATCCTTCATCACCATGTATGGAAAGAGTGGTATCAGACCTCCGAGAATATAAGAAACCGCGATGGTCAACGCACTTTGCAATGCTCGCTTCGGATTTGGCTTTTCGAGACCCAACTCGAACCTTAATTTACATTAAAAAGCAAATTGCATTTAAGTAACAATGAAGGTGTAAAGACCCTATTAGAAACTAGCAAATGAGGGTGTGACTTTAGAAATAAGGTGGATCATTAACAAAAGGATTAGCAAATTATCACATAAATATATGCGATGCAATCATGATCCATGGCTATTCACGAGGCGCTGAACTCAAAATTTTATCAAAACACTTCTTTCATGCAATAATTTTATTCATCCATATAAGTTTTTATAAATTCTGCGGTTTCCATGGACAGACATTTTATGTGGTAAATCTTATAATGCCTTTTATGGGGTCATGAAAGCTTATCAGGGGGTTTGAAAATTAACTTTGTGAAGGCTCAATTTCAAGCTTTTTATTCGAAGAGATTACTATCAGGCAGGCGAAAAATCTTACGATCCGACAACTTTCTAGACAGAGAGAGACGAAGAATTGTGTTATCATCATCAGGTAGGGCCGAACAATAAGATTATGAAGAGAATTCAGAAAAATATAAATATAATGTAGCACCTTACCGCATCATGAATTCTACCCAATCGTCTGGTCGGTTTCTCAAGGCTTGCACGACCGGATTGTATTCTTCAGGCTTCAATCCAAACTTCGAAAGGATCTCTCGTACCTCATCAGCTTCTGTAGACATATAATCATTTGATCCATAATTTCAGAGTGTTGTTGCCATTTCCATATTGATATAATTCCTACACACGCACCATACAGAGAAAGAAACATCTCTACCAGTGTCTGGGACTTCCTGGATCTCTTTATGTTCGCGCGCCCTCTCTCTGTGGTAATGGTCTGCATCACTCTTGGCTGCCAAATAGCTGCATAATATAAATTAATTCCAGATTCACTATTAGCATGAAAATTCACTGATTTTCTGATGACTTTTTAAAATATATGTTACAATTCAAACATAATTTTTCTTTCGGCCCAGAACCTAGCTTTAATTCAGATGCTATCTGTACATGCATATATGTTAACAATATATGCGTGTATGTGTATGTATGTAATTATGCATGGTAGTCATCATTTGGGCTAAAGAATGATTTGGTAATCCTTTGAATCTTTTCGGTAAAGAAACAGTGATGGCCACTAGAAAGACCCCACATGATTTGAGAAAGACCCCCCTGCCATATCTCTTTGAGATTTTCTGTAAAGAAACTTGACCGAATGGCGAGAACAGCATGGTGCATGGTTTAAAAGGATAGTACAAGAAAACAGTTGTTATGTACATTACTGCAGGTTTCCCCACATGCATGGCTGTTTATTTGAGCCATTGGAAATGCAACTTTCGTGATATACTCAAATGGTGGACCTCTGACATAGGCTGCGAAATATGGACGATCCACAAGAATCACTCAAATGATTGATACTGGGACGGCAATGCTATAATCACCGTCGATTTTGCATTGTTCCTATCACATGTATCCGATTAATTCTGAGCAGATCAGAACAGATATCCCATAAGGATTACCAGAGATGGTACCAAAAATTACCAATATTTTCATCTTTTTACATTGATTGATGAGCTTGTTGATATCATCATCACGAATAATTATAGCTAAATTGACAGCTCTATTAATATTTGTGCTTGTACATCTCATTTTTGTGTCCAACACATTATGTACTAATTCGTTGTAATCAAGCAAATCTCTCACAAATCTAATCAGAAAACACATTTATCGATAGCTTTCGCCAATATATATCGAAATTCATTCGATTAAAACAATTGCAAGCGAGAAAAATACAAGAATAGAGCTTCAAATCAAAATTGACAGTTTAAAAAATCCTTGTTAAATTGGTCGATATATCGAAATTCATTTGATTAAAACAATTGCAAGCGAGCAAGAGAAATAAAAGAATAGGGCATCGAATATCAAACTTGACAAATTGAACAAATCCTTGTTTAACTTGACAAATTGAACAAATCCTTGTTTGGTCGACACGGGACAATAAAGAGCAGGATTAAGATAGAGATTTGCATACCCTCCGAGGCCCATGGCGATGGAACCTGCGGCCACTTCAGCGAGGCCGGCAGTGACGATGATAGACGAGGATGCATTGGCACCGGAGAGGCCGGCAGCAAGCGCAAACGGCACTGTCAGCCCATCCGACATCCCGATGATGATGTCTCGGATGACATCTCCCGCCGTGAAGTGCTGCTCTTTGTGCTCCGATTCGCGGGGGCCTGGTGGCACCATGAGGAGAGAGGCATGCAACCCTTCCTCTCCATCTTCATGCTTCTGCTTCTGCCTCTGCTGAATCTGATGATCATCATCATCTTTATCATTAACATTCAATTGATCTCCCATGTCTGGGTCAACTCACACAGAACAAGCACAATGAACAAGAACAAGGGACTCGTATGTATATATGTTTCTTCTCTACTTTCTCTCTCTCTCTCTCTCTCTCTGCTTGCCTCTATTCTAAGTACATATTCTTCCTCTCTCTTTTGCAGGTTTCTAAAATTGAGAGCCCATGAATAGAAGTGAAAGACCAATAATAATATGTAATAAAAAGCTCAAACCTAACCCTAGTGTGGGGACATGATAAATTGTCCAGCCTACACCACATTGTCCGGCCCACCCGGCCATTGTGATCTGTGGACCGAATCCATAACCGCATTGTCCAGTCTCCATGATCCACGGACCGGATCCAACCCACTTTGTCCGGTCACTTCACAGTGCCACATTTTAACTCTTTCCCCGTCCACAACGGTAAAGAAATGGCTTGTCTTCAATGTCCATGTCGTATCAAAGAAAGAATTCTTGAACATTGCATGATTGCATGGAAGCTATTATTACCAAGTGCAAAGAAGATTTGATTAGGCAATTTGCACTACTTTGCATAGAAGTCAACATGTAAAGGTAACTGAAAGACTAAAAGAAGTGCACTTCTATAATACATGGATGATGGCGTAATGTCTATCAAACCCTATTCCATTTTAGGGTAGTTTGGTAGATTTCCCTATGTCAAAACGGTTATGAAGTGTGGGGGGCAAATAAGAAACTCAAAAGTCAATGATTTTCCATCAATAATTGTGGTGTAATAATTAATGTATATAAAATTATATAACGACAAGGCTTGGGTAGTGAAATCTATCTTTTTGAGAAACTTATCAATGCTAAATAATCTTGGAGAGAGAGAGAGAGAGTATAAAGAATTAGTATATGCACGTGAATGAAGGTGTTATCATTAAATTCAAAAGCCAGGGGGATCGGGATCAAAAGGCATCATCTAAGAATAAATAAAATCCTATGTTTGTTGATGTAAGGAATGACATGATTGTTTGTAGAGGTAGGGAGATGCAACATTAGTATTGATACAAGATCAGATTGAGGTTTGCTTGTGTCACTTTCTTAACTAACCTTAGGAATCGTTCCAATGATAAATTAGCTAATTAAGGTGTTTCTTCTTTGATTGTACTACAATGTAAAGCTTGATTAGTAAAAATATGGTTTTCGTTACATTAAAGAAACAAAGTTATAGTATGAGGAACATTAAGATGTTAATATGTGTTAAGGCATAATGTGCAAACATTGCATTTATATAATAGCTATATGAGACCCTTTAGACGTGTGCCCAAATGATTCGTTATGCAAAACAATTATATTATTAAAATTCTAACTCAAATATATAAACACGATGATGGGGTCTTCATTATAAAGTCTCCTTATAACAATTGTTTACTTCGAAAAAAACGGCATTATATACGTGACATTGATATCTACCCATTAAGAAAACATGATAGCATCTTTTTGGGAAAAAAAAAAACATGATAGCATCGTCCTTTACAACACAACAATATTATAAATTTCGACATTTATAATATGCATGATATGGCTATAATTGGACAGCACTTACTCATTTATGGATACCCTTGTGACATTTTGACAACTTGCTATGGAGGATTTGTTCTTAGATGGAAAAAATAAGATAACCTTTATGAACGTTATGGAGATGGAGAAACTTCATTAAAGATTTGACTTTCTAATTAGTGATGGAGTAGAACAATCGCGACGGATTGAGCTAGAATGATGACAATCAATATATATTGGAGATATATGTAGTGAATGGCACTAGTCGTAGAAGACTGTGACGAGTGTCCCAACTAAGCAGGGGATCAATAAAGATAAATGAGGTCAACTCTCCACCTTGTCGTATTGTACTTTCATTAATTAAATTCTCCAAAGCACTGAAATAATTACAAGTTTTATGTACACCGACCTTAATTGATTATTGGCTTTCACCAAGTGCAACCACTTCAATTTATTATAATGTAAAAGGGACCAAAGAAAGTTTGCAAAAGCCCCTACCTTTGATGTTTATGCATTAACGAAAAAGCTCACATTTGTTTCATAGCAAGCTTTCCCATAGCCTTTTGTATTATGGTGGCGATGTATGTAATGAGACATTTTGGTGTATAGAGGCAATGTATGTAATGAGACATTTTGGTGTATAGAGGCAATGTATGTAAATTGAATGCTCTAATCCCATTATGCTTTACCATGTAATGACTTTTTGGCGTATCCAGAAGAAAGCCTTAGCCGACAATAAATTTACTTTTCTTGAATTTCATTAATTGGGGTTTGTGAGTGTGCAGTGCATATAATTGTTCAAGCAAACACTTTGAGGAATGGCCTTCTCGTCGACTTTAGGAATCAACCTCTCACGTTATTTTTCTCCACTCAACATGCTTACTCAAGGATAACGGGGATTAAGACTAATTATCCATGCCTAAAAAAACAACAAACTCCTAAGTTGAGACAAACACCACTAATTTGTAACATTTGTTTACAAGATGTTCCCTTTTCAAACTAGGGTCTATAATGAGTGATTGCATATGGCAAATACAAAGAAATGACCATAAAGAAATAGTTGGAAAAAAACACTAAAACTTAAGAAGAAGAAGCAGAAGACACAATATTTCAAAAAAAACTCTAAAACCCCAATATGGTCGAACCCTAAAACAAGCCCTCTAGTCCCCTTTTGATAGTGAGAGAAGAGGCGCACCCGCCACATTACGACAATAGACACACCATTAATTAACCATCGACATTTCATCATAAGACACATAAGCTAGAGTTTGATGGTCTATTCATTCAAAGAATATTTGGGCCAATAAAAAGTGGAATTTTTGGTTGAGGAAATTGTCGACCCATCAATATAATATGAAGCCTTTCAAAATTTTGCAAGAAGTGTAAGGTGCATGATTCCCAAAGTCAAAATCTAACTACATAGAAGATCTACTATGCTAACCCCAATCTTTGTCTCTCTATGATGAACACGTGGGATGACTTGGTATATCCTATGAATACCAAATGGCTTGATGTGCAAGTGTGATTTATTTTAAAAAGGAAGCATTGGTTCTTCAATGAATTTGGATGCAATTTCTCCCCACTACGGATACACATAAAACCCTTAACCTCCCACTTGAATTGGCCTACACGTAAACCTCTTAAACTTGCGTTCAACTTAGGAAATTTATTTTGCTACTCCATACAAAAAATATAGTGTTTTTCTAAGACTTGCATATTGTTGAGGTTTATTTTAAGAGATGACATATCCATGAATATATTACAAACCAAATAAATTGTACTCAAATGAACGCCTCACTAAATAAGGAAATTATACTAAATGCATGTTCAACTAAAGATTATATAAGTAATGTAATGGAATTTCTGTGTATCCTCTTTGAACTATCATTTTCTCTTCGTATTCTTGTTCTCTTCCTGAACGTATTTCCATATTGCAAACACGCAACATACATGGTTGTGAAAATAAGCATTGACTAATAATTGGAATATTGTTTAGCTTATTCTTGCACATATTTATGTGAACACTCATTAACATTTTTTGTTATCCATGTTAACGATTTTAAAAAGTATAATGTCGACAATGCATAAGGCATGTGAACGGCTAGCGAGTCGTTTTATAATTCGTAGAACAATGAGCATGGAATAAGAATATGCATAGAAAACCAAAGGAAAAAAAAAGTTTTCCAAAATCAAAGTGTAGACTACATTAGAACTTAGAACTAATCGAAGCAAATAATCACTACAATGACAAAAAGTCAAGGAACACGGAGAAGAGTGTGCATTGTGTACACTTCCTCACTTTTGAAGCAAAGCTCAATGGTCATTAGATTGAAGTTTTCTTCATCAAATGTAAACAATGAATGGATTGCATTAGATTATGGTTTCCCAAGTAATTAATTGTACAAAATGGAGCATGTCATGAGCTTGCAAAGAACAAAACAAGTTGTAGAAAATTTGTATGGCAATTTTTCGGTTTGATGTTAAGGATCCCTTTATTGGGGGCAAGGAGACACTTGCACAAGAAGCCCACGATAGTTCACATAACTAGATTTACAAACAATAAGTACAAAGAACTTAACAAATTTATGTTCATTTTCAGGTAGCATAAAAACAAAATCTCGGGCAATTCCCACTAACTTAGTACTATGAGGTGATAAGAAAGTACAAAGAGAGCATTGAACATTTGATTGGTTATGAGATCATTGAATATCGATGAGGTATATTGGATGTACACTAAATGTGGTGGTATATTGGATGCATATAAAGTTTTTCAAGGATTAGATGACCCAAATGTGGTATCTGGATATGTTAAATATGAACATGATGAGGAAGATTGATTTGCTTCGAGTATATGCAAATTCATGGTATGTCTCAGCTATTGAGGAAGTGCTCAATCGAGTCTATCAAACGAAGGATTCATGGCTAGCCATTGTCTTACACAAGATGGGTTGGGAAGGATAGTCATTTCCTTTCCATCAATTTTGTATTTCGTAGCTGATATGCTTTTTAAAACTAATGGAAGGATATGTTTTCTTGAAAATAATAATAAGAATAATAATATTGATGAGGTAATCCATTTCATGAGACATGAACTCCTTACCAAGGGTATTATGTTATGAGGAAGCTAAATTATGCCATCCATTAGTATATACACAGGGTGTGGATAAATACTTAAATTACGAAAAGCTCGATATGCCATTTTGGGATTATGGCATGGTTTTGAAGCTCAAAGAAAAACTTTGACGTCTAGGGGTGCACTACTTTATATTGAGACTCTTCTCGGTGACTTTAGTTTAAAAAACTTTGGAAGCCTTTTGTTTATGTAAGTTTCTCCTACGAGACCTTGCCTCGTCACGAGCACTTTCCACTGTCACAAGGTGTGATATCAAATCAAAGGTGCCTTGGGCATCCCTTTTGATTTCAATATCCCTATATTGACTATAACTAAATTGTTGAGACAATTCCACAAGAGGGATGAATGGGGCCCTAGTGATGTGATGAAGGGAGTCCCAATGGACACCTGAAAAGAAAGGATGCGCTTGAATCTCAAGAGCGTCCGACCAAAAGCCGAGACGTTGACGGGGTTCTTTCACTAGGAGTTTTGCGACCAAATCTTGCAAAACGCCTAGTTGTAACGTGTAGCTTGTCGGCAATGACGAAAGTTTAGAAGGATTAGACTTCGACAAAGAAGAAGAAACCGGAGTAGTAAGTGATCGGCCCCCACCGGGGAAAGACAATTCTTTATGGAGAATGTTGTGGAATGTCTCGTCCAACGTGGTTCCTTTGAACGGTGTCTTGCCGTATGTCATCTCGTAGAGCAAGACCCCGAGGGCCCACCAGTCGACCGCGAAGTCGTGGCCCCCTTGGCCCTCTATCATCTCGGGTGCCACGTATTCCTCGGTGCCCACTAGCGAATGTGACTTCGTGTGGTGATGATGATTAGGATCAGTAGTAGACGACGAAAGGGCAGAACCCGGGGGGCCATTGTTGACATTAGCACATCCTGATTCGGGGGCCAATGCTGAAGTGTGGGCAGGGGAAAATCGATTGGACTCTGGCGGCGTGCCCGGCCCGGGCGCCACGCGTTGGGCATTCCGTGACACCGCTTTCGGCACCATAAACTTCCTACCCACACTCAAGCACCCCATGTTTCTAGCGGGTCGGAATGTCCCATCCGAGCCGATGCCGATGCCAAGATCGTCTCCTCTCAGGATCCCGTCGGCCCCAGGGGGAATTCGGGGCGATTTGGGCGCCAATGAAGCCGAGAGGTCGAAATCGGTGAGCTTGATGTGTCCGTCCGACGTGAGGAGGATATTTTCGGGTTTAAGATCGCGGTACACGACCCCGTGGCGGTGGAGATGTCCCAACGCGAGCACAATCTCGGCCGCATAGAATCTGTAGGTATGTATGGGAGGATTAGAAATTTGAATACACCAGTCAGATGAATCAAAAACATTGTTTTTAGCATAGAATTGAGATGAAATGCTAAGGGTAGGAGTATTTTTCTTTTGATAGCATATGAAATGGAGATGGTGAGGGGTAATGTGCGAAGCAGATGGGGGTAGGGAGTGCTTTCTAAGTGCATGAAATGCTAAAAGGGGAGTGAGTAGCTTCTAATCACACACAAAAAATGATGTAGAGGTAGTGCCTATGTGTTGGGGAAACAACCCAACACTATGGAACCATGGGTTTGGGAAAGGGCATCGGAAAAGGTCACCTTATGGCCGATGGCGAGAAGCGTCTGTCGGGGAGGGACTTGCGGAGCCCGTCGAGGTCGCCACCGGCACAAAACTCGAGAGCGAGGAACCGGAAGTCGGCAAAGTCGAAGGCCGCGTGGAGATAGGGGAGGAAAGGGTGAGGCGGGACACGCCCGAGGATCCCTTCTTCGTTCTCCGATTGACGGAGGTCACTTTTGCGGGACCGCCTGAACGCTTTTACGGCCACCAAGCTCTCCCAAGCACGATAATCCGGCCGGTTTGGCCGGGTGTGAACGCTCTCCTCTGGTAACTCGTCCTCTCGTTGTATCTGTCTAGCCAAGAACACAATCCCCGTGGCACCACTCCCTAATGGTCTCAAAGGCTCCAAATAACCATTCAATAACACCTTCTTGTTGTTGTTGTTGTTGTTCATAATACCAATGGACTTCCTATTTGCATGCACCTCTTGATACTAACACCAAACCAAGTTTGTAATGGCCCTTTATATATGTGTAGAGAGATGCATATATAGAGTTTCTATATAAGAACCCTTTACAGTTATGAGTTATGCTATGTACCTTTACTATATATATTTAAACCAATTCTCACCAACAACAAAACCCACATGCATAAAATATTGATAGCTGGTTGCCACTTTCTTGCACACCAAGTTTCAAATATTCCAAGCCTTCTCTTGTTTGTACCCCAAGCTAATTCAATTATTCCAAAGTCAATGTTTCATCATCAAATTGAATAAGTTCTAGAGCCACAATACCTCACTGCACATGTCACTGTGCCGCACCGCCATCACCAATAAAACAACCCAAAACAAAGAAGATTTTTTTAACATGTTGTGTCCCATGTCTTTATTCGTGGAACAAGGGTAACGATAACTATAACTAAAAAGCACAAATAGAGATTTATAAGTCAAAACAGTATAGATGTGTGTATAAACATCTCTCTCTCTCTCTCTCTCTCTCTCTCTCTCTCTCTCTCTCTCTCAATAAAAGCACACAATTATATTAATTGTATGTAAAATGCACTTGTTACAACACTTCTTAGTCTCCTCTACCTATCGATGATTCCTATCCTATGTAGAGAGAGGGACATCCTATAACACAACTAAAAAACCTAAATATGTATTTCAAGAAATGATCCCCACATGCTTTAACATCCAGAAATTCCACTTGAGAATACCTTTCATCAACTTTCACCATTGGGCAAACTTACCAACTAAGCTACATACATCTAGGCTCACTTTTTCTTGCTAAAAACATAATAAGATAAACGTGAATGTATGTGAAAAACACTACTTACAATGGGCATCACAATGCATTATGGACACCAATACATGGGTAGTGGAACATGTTGAATTGTCAATACGCAAAACAAACCGTACACCAATGAGAGAATTTCTACTTGCTCCAATAAAGGAAATTACAACATTAGTACTCCCTCTAACTTTGATAGACATGCTTTGGCTCCATGGTTGTCATCAAATACAAAAGCTTTGCATATATCTCAATTATGATGCAACACCAAATATCTCAAAAATAGGAAAATGACCTCCATCTTTGGTTTTTGGTCAACCTATTTGAATTGTGCAAACACCCACTATTCTTGCGTCAAACAACATCATCACAAAAATCACCAAATCTAAGAAATTTAACTCCTAACTTGGCAAGCTATAAGACATTGTATAAAACGATGGGTACTATATTCCAATTAAACAGTGCAAAAGAATCAATGCCCTATTGCTAGTCCACGTTGTTTTAAATCTAATCCCAAAGGCAAACCCTAATCAAAACTCTCCAAATGAAGACCTTCACTACAAGTGACAATTTTATACAATGTCCTATAGCTTGCCAAGTTTGGAGTTAGATTTTAAGAATGCCAACAACATTTTAAGATGTGCTACAATCCATAGTCAAAGTTATGCACTTTCTATTCTTGTTCAGCTGTAGATTATAGCCATTAGAGAGACTTAATGACACAATAATAAAAGCGATTAGTAGTCACTTGTAAAAATGGCATTTGACCTCGTAAACACCAATCAACCCACAATTGCTTCTATTTGTAGAGGTGCAGGACCTTGCATCAACGCGATATTTTGTACTTGTTGTCAGATAAACCATAATTGGGTGGGATGCATAATAATTGTTGTGCTTCAACAAACTCCATAATTCTTTGGGATCGAGCCTCAAATATATCTCCCACCTCTTTGATCCCTAAACAAAACAACATATTAAATTAAGAGCACAGTCTCTCCTTTCTATTGCTGACATAATAATTGTCAAGACACAAGCAACTCCTTTTCTAAAAAATACAATGCTCTCTACTAGATAATAGTTTCCATACAAATAACAAGGGTGCTTCATGCCATGAGACAACCAAGTGTTTAATACATGAAGAGCGAGGAATCCTAAGTGGAATACACTTGTTCAATAATTGCCAACTTGAACCCTTAATCATTGTCGTCCCATGTGTTAAACCCTTGTTCTCCATGAAATATTGAGCAACAAATATCCATGGTTGTGAGTCTTAACACATGTCTTGCAATAATGAAAATTTACAAGCCATCATATGCATTAATAAGTCTAATATCGTAGCATCCCCAAGCCCTTAAGGGTTGCAAGATGATTCCACACAACCCATGTGATTCTCATCTTATCCCTCTTTCTAAATAATAAATATCGAAGAGGTTGTACACGAAATGCAAAGCCTTCTTTGTCTAAGGAAACAATGCCAAATACTATAATGTCTTGAATTCCTTAATACATTGTACAACCTTCACACATGCATTCAGTCCAATACATGAACTTATTTGTTAACTTCCTAGACATCCATTCAGTCAAATTTCCATTCATAACTTTCATTCCTAATGGATACCCCAAGTGTCGAAAAACTAAGCCTTTTCTAACTAGGGATACCTATCATCCTAGAAATTCCAAATCCCTTACAATACATGAGATGGGGCAAGACTTCCTCCAATTAATATGTATTCCGGATGCCAACGCAAACAAGTATGTCCTTCTCAATATTATCACATGAGACTCGTAAAAACATAAAATGATCATCTGCCCAAGCTTGTGCCACCAATTGGCCCCCATATGGAAGGTGTAGGCACAAAATGTCACCATTAGTTGCACACCTTCATAACATCACCAATAAGCGAGGAGTAATAATAGCAAACAATAATGGGCTAAATGAGCATCTTGGATGAACATATATCGAGAGTGAAATATATGATGTAATGCCCCCATTAAGCATAAATTACTTGGGACACTGTTGTTTATCTTGGGCTGGACTAACCACAAACACAGGGTGTCCTTCCAAATCACTTCATCAAAGGGGTGGTTACGGGTAGGATGTTAACCGGCACAGATATGATCCTGATCCGACTATTACCTGAGCGGTTACGGAATCACAATATAACACTATTTGCTTAACACGCGTAAGATAGAAGATTAAGCACAGACGGTAGTAAACAAGATACACAATCTTGAATTATGGCTCAGACTTATATTACTTCCGCATCATTACATCACTTTTCAAATCCTTTAATAGGCCTCCGGTTCTTATTACAAAACGGTGTCATACTGGAAACCGGCTACGAATCGGTCCAGATCCGGATCAGTGCAACTATTCCGGATCCGTTCGTTCCTATCATAATTAAACTAATTAATTACTAATACTAATTTCCATTCCCTACTCGTCCCCCACTTGTCCTCCATAATCTAGCCAACACATGGCATGCCCGTGGGACAGTATATTGTACATTGAACTCACGGGTTAGCCCGTCACTCCTCGTCGAGTAGGTCCAATATGCTCTAGTCCAGGGTTTCAAGTGGTTCTTTGTTCTGCTACTACTGCTCTTGCTACGCCTGTTGATGCTCTCCGATTTCTTTCGGCTGAGGCATCTTCCTTCTTACGTCGGTTTCAACATTCACTCTATTTCCAGTTCCTGCTCGCTGCTCCGACCTGGTCGCTTGGTTCTGGTTCGCACCAGCTTCCCTTGGTTGTTCTCCTTCGGCTTCATTTGGCAGCTCCTACTGCGGTTGTCGTTCCGCAGTCTGCTCCTCATCACTTATATTTATTGCCACTGTCCGTTTTTCTACTTCAAGTTGTCAATGCTCTCGTTCTAATCGCTCAAACTAGAGTTGTGTTCCGAGCTAATCATCATCAAGTGTTTCCATCAACCTCCAGATGGCTTTGAGGTGGGCTCCGGCCAAGGAAAATAAGTCGTCCGCCAACTCCTCCCGGATAGTGACAATACTTTCTTCATCCATCTTGTAAAAGTTGTCGCCCGCCTTCTTCCGGTTTTCGGCATCTGCCTGGAGGACCTGTAATTCCGTTGCGACTATTGAGTCCACCAGCCCACCGAGCTGTCGTCGATATTCCTCTTTGTCTGGTCCTTCCATGCCTTCACCATTTCCCAGATTTGGCCCACTCTGAGCTTTGTCTTGTCCTCCTAAACTTGCTTGTACTCCTTCAACTTCTTAATGAGAGCAGTGGTAGCTTGAGCCTACACTTCATAGTTCACCAACTGGGTTTGGTAGGTTGTTTGGACCCTATCCAAAGCCATTTTTGCCCGTTCTACTTCTTCATAGTGCTTCTTGGTCAACTCCGTTTTGTCCTTTGCTGCTTCTACGAGTGCCTTTGCAGTTACAACCGTCTTGTTTTGTTCTCCATTAGCGCCTCCGTTTTCTTGGCTAGTTCTGTCCGGATTTCTAAGTTCAACTTTTCTTGTTGTCAGTCAAATTCCGATCCAAGCTTCTTATGTTTGGCGTCTAGTTGCTTGTGGTCCCGATGCAGCTTTTTAAAATCTTTTGTTTTCTGCTTTAGCCAGCAATTTATCTGGGAGCACGCTCGATCCTCTCTATCCTTCTACTACCGGATTTCTTCTTTCAACCGCACTATTTCCATTTTTGCCATTCTCCGGAGCTTATCCTTTTCTTGCAAGAGTTTTTCTCACTCTTCCTTCAGCCATTTGTTATTGGCCTAACTTTTCCAGAGATTTTCTTCCAAACTTCGTTTTTCCTCTTCGGTTGCCCTTAATCCCTTTGTCTACCTTGTAGCGCTTCCTGAGTGGCAAATTCTTCTTTCAGTGTTATCATTTCTTACTCCCACTCAGTGTCTTTTGACGAGGTTGTACTATCCTACGGTTGTGCATCCGTTTTCAGAGCTTCCTTCTGTAAATTAGCTAGTGGCACCGGCTCTGCCGTTGCACTTGTAGTTTGGCCCATGTTGGCCATGATGGTTGCGTATTCGTTGGCCTTTTTCAATTCTTCCTCAAGGCTTTGGATCTGTGCCCGGGCCTTCTCTAATTCCTCGGTTGTTGGTAGCAACCGTTCCGCCTGACTTCGAACTTGCCATTGTTCGTCCTCGATCCGGTCGGCCACACCAGATACTTGCCCTCCGAGCCACTTTAACCATTGGCGGCATGTTCCGTGTTGTGTTAGGGCAGCAAACTGTTGGACTGGCTCCGGACTTGGTTCGTGCTCCTTCCTAAGCCATTGGATCAGCGGTTCCAATGTTTGCTCAGGACGATGTTCCTCGTGTTGCTGTGTTTGAAGACCCGGTGAGGTCATTTTCTCTGTAACCGGTTCTTGTTGAACCATTGTCACCGCTTCTGGTCTTATTACTGGCTCCTCCTCCATCCTGGGTTCTACCACCACTGAGTGGGTCTTCAGGTTATTGTCCTGCTCCACACCCGATCCTTACCCCTGCTATTCTGTGCCGCACTTCCTTGGGCGATGTTGAAGGGCTTCAGCTAGTTCATCTTCAACCTCTTCCTCTGCGGTTTCCTGGATCACTCTTCGAACCAAGTTGATTTTGATTGGTTTGGCCGTTTTCTCCAAAACTAGTTCCATCAGCTGTGCTTCTTCCTGCTAAGACGATTCCCTTGTCGTCCACCTGGGGTTGTGCTTTGTCAGGAGTTGTTGCCATTTGGATGCCTTATTCGGTGTGGTTTCCGGTCGGGTCCGTTTCTTCGGCTTGATGGCGTGTGTTGGGGTACCAATAATGTTAGCCACTGGGCTAACCCGCACCATGCCTTCTTCCTGTCCACTACGGATGCGATGCCTGCTTGTAGAGAGTTGGTTATAATTACCGGCCAATCCACCTTGAGGCCTTCAAATGTTGCTATGATAAATTCGGCCTGATTCTTTGGCATGGTCGGTGGTCGAGGATGCACAAATCCGTATTCTAATAAAACATGAGACACCTCGCTGAACATGGGATTCTCGTTGCCTGGTGTTCGGTATGCTTTGCTGGCGATGGAGTACTACCCGAAATATTCAATCAGGATTTCTGTGGAGGGGTTCTCGATGGAATATAGTTCGCTACTAGGTAACCCAATGAGGGCTTGGACGGTGCCTTCTGCGATCTCGTCGAGGTCAATCTTTGCTACGATCTTCTCTAGTTCTTCGTGTGGCGGCACATCCGCTACCCCGAGAAATCCTTCCAAACCATGTTTGCTGAACTAGTCTCTGGTAGCGGTCGAGAGTGCCATAGGGCTTGTGTCTTCTTCATCGGTTGTGCTGCTACAGTTGCCTGTTGATGCTTGGGTGATTGCCTATGCTTGTTCAGAAGCCTGTGTGCTCTGTTGTGCTCTCAAAATCCTTCTCTTGTGAAATGACAATCCTTCGTTTTCTCGGAAGTTTTGTATCCCCATTTCTTGAATCCCGTGCATGCACGTCGTGTACCATAATAGTATGATTGCGTTGTGTGGTGCGCTTTAAATGGCTATCGTCACGCCTTTTCATGGTGATCGTTCATCATATTGAATAGTATCTTTCTTTTTTTCTTTTTTTCTTTTTTTTCTTTTTTTTCTTTTTTTTCTTTTTTTTCTTTTTTTTCTTTTTTTTCTTTTTTTTCTTTTTTTTCTTTTTTTTCTTTTTTTTCTTTTTTTTCTTTTTTTCTCTCTCGTACGACCTAAAATACTTGGTCGTACTAGGTGTCATTAAGTTAGTCTTTAGTGACCGACTACATCGGCTCCGTTGTAGACAAAAGTGCACTAGTTTCCTTTTCTGTTTCCAGAACCTTTTGTTCCTCCAGTTGCTTGAATGGGTTCTCTGGCATCGGGCCTTTGTATGGTTTAAGACAGAAACCATTTATCCATTTGTCCAACACCTTGGCAACTAGCTTGCCCAGTTGGTAAGATTCCTTGAATTCTCTAGTAATCCAGAACGGTGTGGTCCACCAAAACCGCAACTTTCCCGGCATGCTACCTATCCGGGTCTAGAACACTAACACCAGCTTGCCAATGTTGAAGTCCTTCTCATTGCCGCGCCTATGCCAGTCCATGAAAGCTTTTTGTCTGCGTGGTTCGAGCTCTAACTGCAACACACTAGCTATTCGGTGTTCCTCTAGTTCGCACAATGTTGCCAACTGGATTTTTTTGGACTCCTCACTTCACCATCCCCGGACCTATATCCGTAAACTGGGAATTTGGAACTCCATAGGCATGACCGCCTCCAATCCTAATGCCAATGGGAACGGTGTCGAGGTATTCCGCGGGTACGTGTGTGAAGCTAGGCGGGACCACAGGGACCTTGGATCGAAGAGCTAAGAAGGAAAAGGAGAACAAGATAGACAGAAGGTGCGTAAGGCGTTGAGTATCGAGAAGCACACTGCACTACCGGCTCAGTTGGGATCACAGCAACACGCTAAATGAACAACAAACAGATACCGACAGTCAGTTAGAAGGTAAAGAAACTACAACCGGCTCCGCCGGGAATTGAGCCACGATCACAACAAACAACACACACTCCAGTCACCGAAATACAACGTGGAGCCTCTTCGGGAGCACACGGGCTTCCTACACGAGCAGAGGCGTCAGACCTAAGAGAGAAAAACAGAGAATGGGTGCTCGGTCCCTAGTCCGATAGCACTTCGTTCTCCCTAAACGGCCGCCCCCCAACTCAGTCCTCTCTCCCTCCTTTTATAGGCCCAGGAGGGGAAGGGGCTATTACATCATGCTTTTATTCTTTGCCGCTTCGGACAGAGATTCGTTCGATTTAATCCTATATTAAATCTGTCCTATCAATGCCTTATTCATTACGCCGGCCTAGCCTAATCTTAGATTATTTACAATTTGTGTGCATCCGTGCACGCGGTGGTTCACACGCCTTTGGTCTCCGTTTCTTCTTGTAGCCGGTTTTCCCCACGACAACGGTGTCGTCCAGATACTCGTTTTATACGTTGTCTGATAAGCCCATACTGCGTTGTGCAATTTGGTGTCCTAGTCCGTCCGGTTTCATTTACGATTTTTTGGAGATGTTCTGGAGCATCTTGTTCGTTGATTCCGCCAATCCATTCGCTTGCGGGTAGTATGGCATATTGTGTTTATGAACTACCAAATAGAATATTATTAGGCTTTCCACCATGTGACCGAGGAAGTGTCCTCCATGGTTTTTGATCAGCTCGATCGAACATCCGTACCCGCACCATATATATTCATAAAGGAAGTTTGTTGTTGATGCCGCAGTGTTGTCCCAAAGCGCTTTTGCTTCCACCCATTTCGTACAATAGTCGGTGGCTACGATAATGTATCGGTTCCCTGTGTACATTGTTGGTGGCTTAAATGGCCCCACGAAATTTAATCACCATTTTTGAAACGGTTCTAGTGGTAATACAACTTGATGGGGCATCTAAGCCTGCTTTGTGGGTTGGCCCAACCGTTGGCTGAGATCACATCCTTTGCAGAATTGGATAGCGTCTTTGAGAGTTGTCGGCCACCATAACCCACTTCTCCAAATCTTCCCGGCGGTAGTGTCTCCGGCATAGTGGCCACCGGCAACTCCGTATTGAGCTTCTCGTGGAATTGCTTCCTTTTCGTCGCTCCTTACCGCGCACCACCAGATCCCGTCGGCTCCTTTGTGGTACAATGTGTCATGTATCAATCAGAAATGGCGACCTTGGACTGCCAATCGTTTCCGTTCATCCCGTCTTAGCTCTTCTGGAGGCAGTTTGGTACTTAGGAATTGATGCATGTCGGTGAGCCATTTGTCCTCCCCAGCCAACCTCTCATCTACCGCCGTTGCCGAGGTAATCTTGAATAGATCGGCATCCGAGAACTCATCTCGGACTCCATCCCAGCTTCTCCGGATTCTAGCTGGCTCAAGTAATCTGCCACCGCGTGCTGTATTCCCGGTCGGTGGTATATTTCTAACTCGAACTCCTGCAACAATAGTGTCCACCTTGCTAATTTGCCAGTTAAAGACGCCTTGGACACCAAATAAATTAGTGCAAAGTGGTCAACATGGAACAAAAATTTGCGTCCTAGTAAATAGTGGCAGGACTTGGTGACGCTATAGACCATTCCTAGTGCTTCTCTTTCCGTTGTCGAGTAATTTTGTTCAGCTCTAGGGAGTTTCCGGCTCGCATAGTAGACCGGACGGTACCACATAGGTTCGGTAATCTGTATTAGAACACTTCCGATTGCTATATCCGACTCGTCCACGAACACATGAAAATCCTTTGTCCAATCCAAAGGTTGCACCACTGGGGCTTGCGACAACATCACTTTTAATGCTTTATATGCCATTTCATCTTGCTTCATCCATTGAAAAGGCATGCGATGCACGACTGCATGTAGTGGAGTTGCGAAGTCCGCTAGGTAACGAAGCATCCGGCTGTGCCACCGGATGTGACCCAAGAACCGACTCAATGCCCTAGCGTTTGTCGGTGCCGGTGCTTTTAAGATGGCAGTCACCTTGTCCGGATCCACATTGATTCCATCTTTACTAACGATGTGCCCGAATAGTGTGCCGCTTGTTACGCTAAAAACACATTTTCCAGATTTAGGCTTAATCAGGATCCCCGACACTTCTCCAAACACATCCGAAGGTGGCCTAGATGTTCCTCCTTGCGGCTATAAATTGCGAAATTGTCCAAAAAGACCTGCATAAATGCCAAGATGTATTCCCTGAATATTTTCATGATAATCCTCTAGAAAGTTGTCGGTGCCATATTCAGTCCAAACATCATAACCACCGCAATGAACACTCCCCATTCCGTGACGAATGTCGTTCTCTCCTGATCCGCCGGGTGCATCCGAATTTGGTTGTAACCGCTAAACCCGTCCGTGAATGGTAGCGGAAACGCGTCCGTCACTGTGGCGGTATTAAGCTTTCGGTAGTCAACACTGACCTGAATCTTTCCATTTTTCTTCGGCATGACGACAATTGGACTAAGCCATGTTGCTTGTTTTACTAGTCGGATAAAACCAACTCTTAGCAGTTTATCAATTTCTTCGTTGACCTTTGCTACATAATTTGGATTCATTCGATAACGTTGTTGCGCCACCGGCTTCGCGTCCTTGCTAAGGTTGATTTGGTGTTGGTACAATTGGGGATCCAATCCTCGCATATCCTCGTATGCCTAGGCGAACACATCTCGGAATTCTTTGAGCAATTCAATCATTGCCATTTTCTCTTCCCGTGGCAATTCCTTTGCCACGTTCATTGGTTTCGACACTTCATTGCTACTGAGGTCCATTTCTTCTAGTTGGGATGCCTTCACTCTTTGAAACACGACCATTTCTTGCTTGAGTGCTTCTTGCGCTTGCCTCAGCTCTTGAATCGCTTCTCAATCCAGCTTGTCAAATTTACCTTACCGGTGTGTGACATACAGCTTCTCAATCGCTTCTCAATCCAGCTTGTCAAATTTACCTTACCGGTGTGTGACATACAGTGTGACAACTTCGGTCACATCTACTTCAAATAACGGCACGATCTTCGAATGTTCTTCTAGGTATCGGTCGACCTCATCCTCTGCCAATCCGGCTAACATGTTAATACTTTCCGCATAGATCGGTGTCAAGTCCTTCTTGGTACCCGCGCACGGTTGTGTCGGCACCCGCACTTTCATCTTCCCTCGTCGAAAGGGAATTACGTATTTCTGCCAATTTTGCTATCTATATATGTTGTCTACAACCATGGCCTTCCTAACAATGGGGGTAAGCCCCTTGTGCGTTGAGTTTCAGGACCACTGCAGATATCTGGAACGCGTGCCCACCGAACTGGTATTGGCCATTCTCAGCCAGAATGGGCATGGTTCCCATTCTCTTATCCCCAGGGTATCGCATGTTCGTTGGTTGATCACGTTCACACCGAAAGCTCCGTCCACAATTGTTCTGGACATCTCCCTTCCTTTGATAATAATCGTAATCGTTAGACTGTTGGTGTCTACTACTATTGGCCCTTCCTCCGGATTGGAGAAGAATGTTGGTGCCGGCTTCGGGTTTTGTGATGTGAACGCCAATTTAAGTCCTTCCATAAATCGAGGAACAACAAGCGGCCCAGAAGCAACATGATCTGACATTGTTGTAACGCCTACCAAGTGGGGCCGTTGCCCCTGGTCTCGATTGCTTCTTTCAGAGGTCTCATCTGTTCTTATACTTTGGCCACGTTCCGTTCATTTGCTTTTTGTATCCATTCGGTTGCTTGCTTCATGTGGCCTCCTAGGTCTCCCACTCGGTCGTCTTTACTTTGGATCTTGTGGTGACTTGTTGGACATCAGTAACTTCGGTGGTCACCATGTTTACCACCGGTTGCTTCTCATTCAACTTGACCGAGCACTGGCTACTATAGTGGCCTTCCTTCCGGCAATAATAGCAGTACATCTTCCGGATGTTGCTTGATTCTCCTTTTTCTATACTCCCTGGCTGCATACCGGAAGTCATCCAGTTATTCTCTTCCGTCCTCCGTTGCTCTATTTGCGCCATGGCCGCATTTGTACCTAGCTCCCGACGATACTCTCTAGTCAGTTCCGTACACTCTTCCTGGCGAAATTTTCCCCTTCGGTTGTTGCGTAAGTGATTCCGGTACCCCTGACGTTCCGAGTATTGTCTATCCTGATCGGGGTACGTTCTTCATTTTGGATACCTTCGGTCATCTCCCTGTCGGTCGTTCTCGGTTGTAGTCCTCTCTCCACTTCTCATTGCGGTGGTAACATTCTCGGTTGTAGTCCTCTCTCCACTTCTCGTTGCGGTACTGGTTGTAGTCTTCTCGTCTTCTATCATCATACCCATCCCCGCATTCTGGTTGATATCGTTCCTCTCTCGGTGGCTGCTCGTTTTGGAGCTCAATCTGTCGAACTGGTGACGCTTGTCGATTTAACAGATTATGCTCACACTAGTCCATAGTATGTGACCGGGAGTGGCATAGCATGCAGTGTGTCCTCATTGTGCATTCTAACGTGGAATGTCCTAGGTTCAGGCACATTGTGCATTGCACCGCTTGGCGAAATTAGAGATCTTCTTCTTTAGGAAGCGCTCATTGGAGGGCCCCCATAGACATTAAGGTACAGCTCTTATCCATCTCCAAGACACGGTCAATGACTTGATCCATAGTGTTGGTCTGGAAATCTACTACCACACACATTGTTTGGAGGGGTTCACGGAGTGCCACCAAAAATGCTAACTTTACCTCATCTTCCAGGGGTGCTCGAGTCAGCTCGCTATGCAACATCTGGAACCGGATGATAAACTGTGGGAACGTTTCATGTTGCTCCTGATACATCGTGTAGAATTGGCTGACCAGTTCTCTCGGTTCTACCTATTAGTGGAACAGTCGCAGGAATTTAGTTTTGAGGGCGTCGAATGTGGCAAAGCTACCGGAAAGGTGATTTGCATGCCACCGTGTTGTCGGTCCTTCCCATAGTTCCTAATATTCGCGTATGTCCAATTTACTAGACGTACGCGAACGTTTGCAAACGTACGCGTATGATATGCGATATTCGTTTGGCTTTTTTTTTTTTGGGGTTTTTTTAATTTTTGATATTCATAATATTTTGTGAATAGAAGTGACATTTGACACACATACACACACACTCTCTCTCTCTCTCACACGAGAACTGATAGATTTTCTCTCTCTACAAAATCTAGATATCTAATATACATATTACATACTCCCTCACACAGACAAAACCCATAGCTCCTCTCTCTCTCTCTCTCTCTAGAGTCTAGATATACACTCAATCATTGTCTCCTCACACATGCAAAACAGGGCTTCTCTCTCTAGACCACACACGCTCTCTCTCTCTCTCTCTCTCTCTCTCTCTCTCTCTCTCTCTCTCTCTCCCCCTCACACACACACACACTATGTACACCATATGTATATATAATATATCTACGTACCGCGTATGGATTTCAATCATACTTGGAGCCTTTTCACGTATGAGTATGATATGAATATTGGCGTTTGAGTATGACACGAATGGGACGTATGGCTAGAACTATGGTCCTTCCAGTGTAATTCCGAACTCCACAATCATGGAACATTTGGTTTCCGCATCCGTCAAGCATTGCGAGACATGGTTTAAGCTTCCCATGTATCCAAGAAGTGACGAGAAATATGCGGAATAATCTCTGGCCACAACCGAAGCGTAGATCACTTGATGACGATCAAACACAAAAGAAATGGGAATGGAGGTAAGTACACCAACAGAAAGAGAGTACACAGGATGTTAACATGGAAAACCCTGAGAGG
Organism: Azolla caroliniana; assembly: GCF_043228905.1. Classification (NCBI taxonomy): domain Eukaryota; kingdom Viridiplantae; phylum Streptophyta; class Polypodiopsida; order Salviniales; family Salviniaceae; genus Azolla; species Azolla caroliniana. The sequence continues at coordinate 7,443,505 of NW_028230441.1, read as the reverse complement.
GAAAAAAACCACGGGAGTCCACAGACTCCAAATTGTCACTATGTGAAGGAGTACAAAGTTCAAACTGGGAGCACAGAGGCAACGACCTCTTGCTCACAATCTTCGCCTGGCGGCGGTTACAACAGAGACATGCTCTGTATCGCTCTCGCTCTCTCTCTATACAATCGTTACACCAAAATACGCTATACAAAGATAATAACAACTATCGTCATGTAATCATTGTTTGCCCTAAGTCACATTTATACTAATGTGACATTAGGACTATTTACAGATATAGCCCCAATGGGATCTCAGAAACATATCTACATATATGTCCCTTCATCCGGTGAGAGGTTCTCACCGGGCCTGCAACATCCGGTTCTCACCGGGCCTTCCTTGCCAGGTACTCGTCATCCAGTTCTCACCGGGTTTGCATCATCTGGTTCTCACCAGGTACTCCACATCTGGTTCTCACTGGGTCTTTCGTTGCCGGGTACTCCACATCCGGTTCTCATCGGGTCTTCCGTTGCCGGGTACTCCACATCCGTTTCTCATCGGGTCTTCCGTTGCCGGGTACTCCACATCCGGTTCTCACCGGGTCTTCCGATGTCGGGCCTTCATATCCCATCCGGAGGAACCGAGACCCTAACAAGAAGGCATACACGTGGGCCTCCGCGTCGTGGTCATCTCGGTACTTTGGGTATGGTTATGGCATGATGTGTTCTTCGAAAGGTTGCATTGGGGGTGGCGTCAGTATCTGATCCTCTTCTTCCTCTGGCTTCCGATTCGGTGGTGGCATTGGTATGCGATCGTTCTTTTTCCCAGATTGTTGATCCGGTGGTGGTGTTGGTCCATGCTCCATAGTCATTCTCTCCAATCATTGTTCTTGGTTTGACTTGTGGGCCAGCAATGTGGGTAATGTTGTTTCCAAATCTGGTGTCGGTTTGTGCTCTGAACCGTGTTCCTCTAGGTCGTGACTGGTTCGATAGTTTAACTGAACACTGTGCTCAACGTCCGATTCGGACTCAAAGGCGGAAAATGCTTCTGATTCATCGACGCCTGTGGCGAGGGTTTGCAGTATGGATTCTGCCTGCCATAAACTTCTCAAGCTACTGCCTTCGTCGGTCTGTTGTTGGTTCTACAACCGGAGTGACTCCTCCGCGACCCGCCGAATCACTCTGGGAACAGACCGGTCGAATCTCTTCGGCCGCTTGTTGGTAAGCCTCTTGCCTCTGTAGTCTTTCGGCCAATCTTCTCTCATATTCAGCGACTGGGTCGTTTGTCGGCCTAGTAATCCATTCCCCGATGTTCACTACTCTCTGTAGGAATCTTGGTTGCCAAAACTGTGTTTATCCTGAGCCGGACTACCCACAAACACCAAGCATCCTTCCGGATCATGTCACCAAAGGGGTGGTTACGGATAGGATGTTAACCGGCACATATGAACTTGAACCGACTATTACCTAAGCGGTTACGGAATCGCAATATAACACTATTCGCTTAACACACATAGGATAGAAGATTAAGCACAGACGGTAGTAAACAAGATACACAATATTGAATTCCGACTCAGACTTATATTACTTCCGCATCATTACATTGCTTTCCGGATCCTTGTATAGGCCTCCGGTTTTGATTACAAAATGGTGTCATACCGGCAACCAACTACGAATCGGTCCGGATCCGGATTGGTGCAACTATTCTGGATCAATCTGTTCCTATCATAATTAAACTAATTAATTACTAATACTAATTTCGTTCCCTATTCGTCCCCCACTTGTCCTCCATACTCTGGCCAACGGTATCTTGTCCTAATAAAAATATGGGTGAGACATACATGATCCAAAGACCATTGTATGCGTTAACCCAGAAGCAGAGGACCAATTAACATGATCGTAAGCTCTATCTAAATCTAAAGTTATCCCAACCAAGACTTACCACTAGGGAGATGTCTCTCTCTCTCTCTCTCTCTCTCTCTCTCTCTCTCTCTCTCTCTCTAGTAGAAAAGAGATGTTAAGGAAGGAAAATATTGAAATGAAATCTACAGTTGAAGAAAAGGAAGATGCGATCATGAAAAAATGAAAAGGTGTGCTTCTAAGAGAATCACCAAAAACCGTAGTACGTGCAAATCTTGCAAAATTCTAGAAATGCACAACATGCAAAAGAGTAATATGAAATTGAAAGAAAAAAAATGTTGGTATTACAAGCATGCAAGAGGATGAATCAGAGAATGCACTTCCTCTTGTAGAGAATATTACAAAATTCTTTGATGATCATTTTGCTATGCAAGACGTTACCGTATAATGCCACACATAGGGTTGGTAAGAAAAGGTTAGAAGGAACATCGAGATTTTGTTTGTACAACCCTAGATGAATGCAAAATAGTTACCATTTTAGATAATAGTAGCCTAGTGTACCTCAAGAGTACAAATTTCTTTATAACGTAAGATCAAACTCCAAAAGAGCAAGAACGTAGAAGGCAAACATTTGCATCTAGGAAGGGAATTCAAAATGCAGAGCAAGTGATGACTCATGACACTACATATACCTCAATTTTGAAAATCATGTTTAGGAATTGCATAGGATATCCATGAGATAAGGGGTTAGGAGTATGTGATATAATGCAAGGTATTGATGTTATACTTTTAGCTAAAACTTGGGTGCATGATGCAAAACGCATACCTAAGATAGATGACTACCTTATAAAATCGATATGGCCTCATTCCGTATGGAATATTGGGCATGCAAGGATAGCACAAATTTACCACGAGAGCTTAGATAATTATATAAAATTATGTAAGGATGATTATTATAAGCGATACCTATGGATAGAGATTAATTTGGGCAAAGAGAACCTCTACACAACCCATACTACATTCATCAAAAAGAGTCAAACTACTATAGTAGATTTGGTTGGAACGTGAAGATTCTTTCACAAATTTATGTCAAGACATACTTATTTTTTAGAAGCTTGGTAAAATGTTAATTATGGGAGACTCTAATGCTAGAGTTGACAAATACCAAAATATGGAGTTATCGGAGGAAAATATAGTGGATCCTTGTCTATTGCATGACTCAAAGGATTGCCTTGTGATGGATTATGGAAAAGTTCTTATACATATGCTTGATAGCACAAACTTGATTGTCTTAAATGGTGTAACTGTTTTTCCTTTGACAAATGTACTCACATGTTTACCAACCTTAGGTGGAGGAAGTGTGGTAGATTATGTGATCTATCCATGGTGAATGAATTTAAGATTGGTCCTCTATCCCCTAACACAAACCATAAACCCTTGTGCTTCGCACTCCAACAAATATAGTAAAGTGAAAAAGGAAAGAAGATACATCATTCGACCTTGTTATAATAATGCTAGAATATATGCAAAAGAAGATGAGAATAATTTGTCTAAACACTCTTTAGCTAATCATGTTAAAGAAATTTGGAGACATTTGAAAGATGTCATCCTTGAGGTAGGATATCAATACTTTTGAATGTGTGCAGGTGGACATAAAAAATCTAGTTTCCCACATAATTCTTGGTTTGATGAGGAATGTAAGTTTGTGAAAGGGGAAAGTGAATAGGTTATGGCATGGCACCAATAGAAAGGTAGTTCGGAGAAAGAAAAGATAATTCTTCCAAATGCAAGAAAGAAAAAAGAAAAGGTTGTTTAAGCTCCAACCAATCGTAGTATGGAGACAACTCAATGGTAAGAAGGAAAATATTGAAGGTCAATTTACAAATGAAGAGATGTTAAAATATGTACAAAGCTTATATATGCATTAAAGAGTGACTCTTATGGTTGAGAACATTGAAACATCTTGTAATATGTGCATTGACCTTGAAGATGTCAATAAGGAAACAAAAAAGATGGCTAACGGGAATGCAGTTGATGTAACCTCATTAGAAGTGAGCTCCTAAAGTGGATAATGCCAAATACTTATCATTTGATCATGACTATCATAGATCAACCTATTAAACAAGGTTTGTCGAATGATTGGCTCATGAAGTAGACTAAGCCAAAATTTAAAGTAGGTGATAAGAATAAAGTATCAAATTATCGCATAATCATGGTGAGCTCAACTATTGCTAAATTCTATAGTGTTATTATGGAGTAAAAGGTACGTGCATGGACCGAAAGTTAAAATAAATGAGCACTTGAGCAAGCAGGTTTTCGATCAAAACAATCCATGGTGGATCATTTGGTTACATAAAGAGTAATTATCAAAGAAAGTCAACTACAAGAAAAAAGACTATTGTTGCTTTATTGATTTTTTTAAAACAATTGATACTGTATCACAAAGTAAATTTTGGAATAGAATGTTGCAAATTGCCATGCCAATAGAGTATCAAGTTGCTATTGCACGATTATATAAGTAAGTTAGATGATAACCAAAAACTCAAATGGTTTCTCATAATACTTTTTGAAATACCTTGGGGGTTTAAGCAAGGATGTCCATTATCACCTACACTCTTTCGTTCATGTATTGATAAATTGGTGAATAGGGTTTCATGGGAAAAAGGATTAGATGCTCTAAAACTTATGCAACAAGTCATCTTATTGCTTCTATATGTGAATGACATGGTTGGTTATCTTTTCATATGGTGTTGTGGTATGCACGTTTACTTGGAGCATTAAAAGCATTTTGCGTAGTGGACTAACTGTAAAGGTGGATTAAACAAAAATGATGGTAGTGCAAATCATCCCACCTCATGGATACCATATGCTTACATATAAGGGAGAACATGTACAATTTGGGCAAAGCTTTAAGTACATTGGTTCTAGTGTACCTTGCCACAAATAAATGGAATGTATGCATTGAGTCTACACGACAAGCTAGTTGGAAAAGTTATTATATGTTGGAAATCAATGCAACGAGAGTGATACTCATGGGTGGGAAGTGAAACTAATCTTATTTAATGTCATGGTAACACAACTTTTTCGTTATGGAGTAGAAGTGTGGGGAGGCACAATCCCTCTTAATGTATGGGATGCGATTGAGAAGATTCAAAAAATGTTTTTAAATTAGGAGTTTATAACTTGGATATTGGCACTAAAGAAAGTATATAGATAAATTACAAAAGTCAAGAATATACCAAATCATAGATTAATTACCACAACTTGGTTAGAATGTTGGATGTAAACTAAAGAACAAGCATGACATCGAACGTGGACACGCTTGCACCATTGAACCTCTCCCTCACTAAAATAGAAAACCAAAAAACAACAAATGCCCTCAAATATTGGGTCTCAAAGTCACTCGTGTAGAAGCAATTAAATTTGGGGGCACCTACATCGGGACCACAAGCCGTGTACACCCACATTGAAACCCTTGACCTCCCGATCATTTTCGAGACTTGGATGGAAATGAAACTAGTCCCCTAGTCGTTCCCTTTATAGAATATGTTACACCATAACATCTTTTGTACCACAAACTCTTTTATTTAAGTTTGTTTGCCAATGATTGGTTGGGTACATATCCCAAAACCCAATTGAGATATACGAGGGCCCAATTGCCATTTCCGATAATGATTGGAAAACATCACAAAATTGATTAGACAAGTTGACTGTAATATAGGCCACACAAGCAAACCTTTAAATGGAAAAGCAAAAACGCCATGGGATAAACAATTACAGAAGCCCAACCTGATTCTTACAAATTTTCACACCATCTTTCAAAGTATGGTCAATCACGGTTAAGGAACACGCTCAAGAATACAATCAACAAAGATGAAGTGTAATGGTCAATCTTGACCTTGACAATTCCACATTTCCTTTCAATGGGAAAGGCACACTTGAGGATATCCATATGGGATTAGAACAGTCAATCATGACTCTTTACAACTTCCAACACAAAGAACACATGGGATAAGCATAGGCAATCTCAGCCCTCACAAATCCACATTGGCTTTTTAAGGAAAAAGAACACACATGGGATAAGTATAGCCAGCTAAGACCCTTACAACCCACACTTCCTCTGAAAGGAAAAAGCCCACACATAATTAGTATAGTCAATAATGACTTTTCTCTCGTCGACCATGACTTCTTCCTAGTCATTGGTGACTTGTTTGCTAGTCAACCATGATTTCATTCTCATCAATCATGAACTCTTTCTCACAGAAGCAGCTGCGGTCGTGCAAAGAATACATCGAATGCTGGATCTCTCACTATATTCAGAGTTAATGTCCCCATTTTCATAAGATGAAGATTTCAGGCTTTCAGGCTGTTTGTTACTATTTAGCAGACTATTATCCATTTTTGTCCTTGAGATTTCCATATTTGGATAATCAGATGACTCTGCTAGGCATGTAACATGATAGGCGTGTGCACAGAAAAATGCAACAACAGAAACATTCTGCAACGCAACTGGATCAAAACAAATGCAGCATTTTCCACTTCCACCAGAAGTTGAAGTTATTCTCCCTCCTTTCACTCCTTGGTTTGGAACTTTATTAAATGATTTTCTTTGAGTTTTGCGATGTAAGCCATTTATTTGTTCTTCATCCCTATTTCCGAGATATATGGCATGTCGAGCTTCAGCCAAGTATCTTAGCGATAAATTTACACAATCAGCCTATATAAACACATATTTGGCATGTGTAAGAACCAGAAATGAGAGGACCCACACGTCATGTCAGTTAGGTATGGTGCTCATAAAACTCACAAAACAGCATAAAATTTAAATCCCAAAGTGTGTAACTACATATACAAATATACGACAGCTATCTTAGAATGAAAATGATAACTTCATTTTTGTTAACATGAGGGAGGCTGCTTTAGGTTACCTTCAAAATATTATTGCATCCATCTCGAAGTGAAGTCTCTGTCCTGTAGTCAGTAACAATTTTCACCAACCGATCTCGCAATCTACGAGACATTAAGTTACGGTCAACTTAAACAACAGTGTTACATATAAAGCACAAAGGATTTTACATACCGTGGAATATGCATTCCATTCGGAACCCTCGAAACAAGATGAAGAGGATTGATATTCCCGACAGTAAGTTCAAGAAGTCCACCTATCTGTAAGTAAATGCACTGATTGGTATACATTTGAACATTACATATTTTTCAATTGAGAATTTAACAAAGTCAAGATTAGAGCACCATCTGAGGATTTGACAAACTTTGACTAATAAGCTCTTCCCATAATTCATCATCATGTTGTGCTGCAACAAAAGCAACAGCCTACAACAAAAATTTATCAGAAATTCATGTTGCATGCAAGTCCTTGAACATATCTACTGGAACCAGGAAAACACAATTAAACCGTAATAAGTCATTCAACAAAGTTTGTCAAGATTTCTTCATGATCATGTTCGTACTATTTTGGGACCCATGGACTGTATTCAACCTCCAAGGATGTTAAGGCTGTATCATTTTCATTATGTTCTAGAAATGTATCACATCCTGTACTAGATTTATCCCTTCAGCCAATGCATCCTCTGGTACATATTAATATTATTCTTTCTTTCTCTCTCAAGACAATCCAAACTAGAATATGTGACTTAATTGTCCTGCTGAAAAGCAAAGAACTATAAAATCCACATGTATCTTAGATTATATGGAAATTAGTAGTTTATCCAGTTAATTTTTCTACAAACCAAATCAATTTGAAAATGGCAATGAAATGCATGAATTATCAATAAGAATACAGGTATAACAATGTCTCCATTTTGGAAAAAAAAAACGTAATTGGCTTCGATAGTAAAATTTGTGTAAAATACTCAGATTTGCTAATTTTAAAATAGATAATAAATTGTTCTTCTAAGTTATGCTACTACCAGGTGTATCAAAACCAGAAAGCTTTTGATTGTTATGAGAGATTGGTAAAATAAGTATTGGAGTTTCCTTAGAGTATGGATTAATGTTGCAAGGAGTTCAGACAGATACATGAACATGCACATGCAAACTTTGTGTTTCTCTTCTCACTAACATAATTGAATCCTGCGTCACCAAAGAACCTTAATTTCTAATATTTTTACAATGTTGTTATTCAATAGTCACCACAAGTTATCATTGAAAAAGACAAAGAGTTATCTAGTGGATGTATAAATCCTGTCTTAAACTACAGGACTAAACAGATTGATGCATTCAAGGAAAAATTGTTAGACTATAGCATTGTGTGACTTGTTCAGAAATGTACATGCTTACTTCTTCCATGTCTTTCAATTGTGTAATTATCAAAGAAAGAGCTTCTCGAGCATTGCCCATCCGTCCGAGAATGAAAACACGTTCCCTAGTCAATGAGCGCCTTGTGCAAACATCATAAGCCTGCAGCACCATCATCAAAACAAAATAGATTAATTTAACCATACTATCCAATCAAAATTTACCATGTTCATTAGTTACCTTATCAAGGGAATAATAATGACTGCTACGAAGAAAGGGAAGCAATAGCCTAGGCTCATACTCAGCATACAGCTCTACCTGCATTAGAAGTTACCAATTCCATGATTTAGCAACATGAACATGGCATAATACAGTGTAACCGAATGCAATGCTATTATACCTGAAATCCATGATACTCTTTGCCAGCACTGGGATCTTTTTCAAATAATTCATGTAAATAGCGATGCAGGAGATGTCGATATTTTTTGTCTGTGCCAGCTTTTCGCAATTGTGAAACAACATCACCAGGTGGAATATTATCCCGCCGCTGCACAAGCAATGAAACACCTTTCGTTCCATCCAGAAGCATTAGCTGTAATGCCTGTAAGGAATGTATGTTAATGCTCTACATTGCTTTTAGCCTTCTGTTTCTATCTAATTTAAGACATGGACATAACGCCTGTTTGTGTATGAGAAACCAGTGTGATGGTGTGAAAAAAGATCATTCCAAAAACATTTGAACTGATAGAAAACACAATCAATAGAAGGATAAGTAAGGTTTGAAAGTTCATCAGAATCAAACACATCCCAAAATGCACCAATTCTGTCTTAACATGGATTTGTGAAAGAGCATCAAAGAGAGGAATTGTCCATTAAAGATGTCTCTGTATTTCTGTATTTCTGTCTTTCTGTCTTTCATGTGAGTATACACTCCCATCAGTTTGCACCAATATATAAAGTGGGGAGTTTCATACCTACTAAGGCCACTTCTCTTGCACAGATTGACGATATATTTATGTTTAACCAGCTTTGCACACGTGCCAAGATCTTAGCAAATTTCTACCTGATCATATCCTTTGAAGAGAGTAATTGTTACATAACAATTGGAAACAATTTGCGTACCATGTCAAATTTCATGAAAAAAGTGAATTTCTCATTAGGCTGTGAAGGTGATGAAAATCCAGCACTATTTCCATTTGGACTAACATTTATGAACTGAAACCATAATGAGAAGTCTCTTCACCATGCAAGAATCATGGTGCAGATTCCTAGAAACCAAGCAAATCATAGGTTGCCAAGATGAAGTTTTCGGCATTCTGATCAAAACTTCACTAAGAAAAAGAGATTTTATCATCTAAGGGATTGGATATGCTTTGCTTTGTGCAAAGTCAATCATCTGTCAGAGCTTCTCCTGAACAGTACTCTTTCCACTCAGTAGAAGGTATGTATACCATTTTTATTGTTTCTCATTCTAGATTCTTTATTTCCATATAAATAGTGAAGATAAATTTTTGGAAATAAATGTGTCATCAGCCTATTTGGCTTTTGATAGGATCTCTTATTCTTTCTTTATCTTCCCAAAAGAATTGATCTTACCTTGTCATGCAAAGAGTCATATAATTTCTGATCTTCAATGAAGTTAAACACCTCAGGATGCATCAGCTGTGAAACAAGTGTAACAGAAATGAATCAAGGATGAAATAGCTTTCTAGGAGTTATGATATATCCTTTATAGACAAGATGTTTTGTTATGTTTTCATACCTCCACATAAATTGTTAATGCCTTTTCATGCTGATGGTTGAGACGATATAGTTCAGCCAGTGCCTGCTCAGTAAATTCAAACATAAACCTCCTGTCCTAACAAAATATTCAATACTGAAAAACTGCGCCACCTAACCTCTTGCAATGGAGGTGATTTTGAGCTTGTGCTCAGCTGCAGCTCTATTGCTGTGGTAATTGCGGGCACTGAATAGATTGAAGATGGCCAAGACTTTATAATTGACAACGCCTGTTTATGAAAGCTGGGATTTGTGATAAGAGCATTCAAGACAACCTGCAGGTCATGATCAGAAAATCTACAATTAGAAAAGGCACAAATATCAAGAGTATAAGTTCTGCACTCTTCAGCTATTAGGAACTAGACTTTGTGACAAGCACTCAGGCACCTCAACCAGATCAGTTACCAAAAAATTGATCAACCCCATGTATGCAGTTCACCTATTCCCCATTGATACACACCAAGTGCTCATGATCATACTTAACATTTCTTTACATTATGAATAGGATAGATCCATTTGGAGATTTATAAATGGACATGGATGTTTTTGGTAGAGGGCTTGGTTATGGGGTTTAATTTTTTTTAATTGCAACATTGTAAACATATAAGCACCAGTTATGATAGTAAACGTAACCATTTGATAGAGAAAGTGCAATTAGTTAGATATTATGTGGGAAAAGAATGAGATTCACATAAAAGAAAATACCTAAAGAAAAGCACTACAAAGAATCTTGCGATGCATATGCTTGTCCTAAATGGCATGAGAACTAATGGCTTTAAATGTTTCATTTAAGTGGAGGAATTAGTATAGTGCAGCACTTGTGCTATCTGATGCTTTTCTACATTAGGGATTTGGATTCAACACCACTTATAGGTCCTTCATTTATTAGATTGAATGTATTGTCTGAGCATTCATGGTAAATAAAAGAAGGTTAACCACAAGATTGATCACATGGGATAAAGAAAAGAGTGTAACGAGAAATACATGAACATGCTTGAAATTAAAAGCGCAAGAACGCATAAACCAAATCAGATTACTGCCATTTCAAACAGTATATGCATAGCCTCTATCCAAGCAACGTGGACAGCATCTGAAATTTCTGATATCTAGGTAGTTACTACTCCCTTAGCAATACCATACTGATGGGCAAGAAAATTGGTATTCAAGCACAACGGAAAGTCCACCAACAAAAAGAAGACACAATCCATCATCCAAACAAGCCCAGTCAATATGTGTATCATCACCTAAATCACGGCCCTGCGAATCTCGAAAACATGTCATCCTGATAAGAGATGATTCCTTGCAAACCACATCTAAGCAGTGAAAAGGGAACAATGGAGAAGAGCCCCAACTTTTGGAAATAGAGAACGTGAAAGAAGGGATATGATATCAAAGTGGTGCCCCAAATGAAAGAAACCTGAAGGAGTCACCCAAATTTTATGCTGAGGTAACCACAAAACGCTGCATGCAGAAAAATTTGCACATGCTCCTTACCCAACATAGTTGTTGCACATAACGCCGTGACTTATTCCATTCTATAATGGAATTATAAAACACAAGCAAACATTGGGCATGTCATAAAATATTGTTTCCTTTATTAAACAAGCTATAATTTTGAACTTTTTCTAGAGCAGTTTAATAAAACGTTTTTAACCTTTTATAATGTTTTATGATGGCTTTTAGCAGTTTTTACATCATTATTATATAGCACCTTTGTATACAGAAAGAAATCTATATTACTTTCTATGGGGCCAAAATGGTCTATCAGACTAAGCAAGAGATTAGATCTTAAAATGTTGTCTTTCTTTAGAAACAACAAACCAAAAAAAATATACGGAAAGAATCTAGTTATTGAAGCACTTTAGGTTCTAAGCTTAGACTGAAATTTCTGACTTCAAATAATCTCCAACATGGGCTGCTCCAAGATGGAGGGATCTCCAAAACAAGGAAAGCACCTTTGATGTTGGGTGATAATGGCCTTTATTTCTCAATGACATGGGTGAAAAGTTTGTGGCCCCAAGTTCATGGCCAACATGCACGACATTGCTAGTGCCCGTTATATTGTAATACCTTCTGAGTGCCCTGGTTGAGGGCCCAGTTGTGTGACTCTTGATTGACTTGTAGCATCAGGGGTGATGGAGCTAACCAAAGTTGTGATGATTCTCTATCAATGAATTATTGAGATTATATTGCTGTTCTTCAACAACTCTATGTCTCTAATGTTCTAACAAAAACAGTTCCAAAAATCACTCGTCTTCAAATTCCATTACCTTGCATAGTGGGCAAAGCCTAGTTGGAAGAGGCAGTAGTATCTCCCTCATATTTGATAAAAATAGCACAATGGCAGACATGAGAAAGAATGAAGAAAACAAGAAAGAAACATATTCTAACTTCTAGAGACTGAAATCAGCCTATGAGACATATACTGATTATACGCAAGGCAAAAAGGGGATTAGTATCTGTCTGTTGCTAGCAAAGGTGTGCTAAAGAATTTTATGACAAGTAATACAAACTTGTCATAATGAGGGACAATCAATGGAGAGCATCAAAATCACCTAAACATAAAGACATCAGGTTTTACAAACGGATACAATATACCAAACTTTCTCAGCAACTCACCTCATAAACTGTATCACGTAACTGTGGATTCTTTGTTGGAACATACGGTGCCAATGTTGGAAGTTCCCGTAAGTTAGCAAAATGGAAAACCCATCTATTCAACATATCATCGCATATTATTCTTCCATGTCAATTCTTTATAAAGAACAAAACATGCTCCAGCATTAACAATTTGGAAGCCCTAAAATGTAAGAATTGTACCTTTCCCAAGAAGGAGCAGAACCACGCAGCAATTTTGGACATAATGCAGCAGCTTGGGCATATTGTCGCTCCAAAATCAAATGGTCCAAGTACCTTGAGCCTACCTATGACAAGAATTATTAAAGATGTTATATTCATAACAGAAGAACCCCTTGATAACATATTTTGTGACCAACTTTTCATACACTCAACATTTCATAGCACAATAATCAAAGAAATTGAGAAATCTTCAATCTAAGCTACCTCTTCTAAAAGTTTCTCTCGCGCTTTGCCTGCCTGGACAGCTGCTAAGGCTTTTTCATGCCAACCATGTTCAAGTAACCAATTCACATGATCATCTGCATCTCTGAAATAAAACAGAATTATTTAATTTTTTATCGAACATCCAAACAGATTCTAAACTTCTTTCATTTTCAATGGTCAAATCGCACCTTGGCCTAGCAATGACTACATCTTTTGGTGACACTATGTAATATAATGGCTCATCACCATCTTTCCATTGACCTCCTGCAAAGCTGCTACCTGAGCTGAGAGATAAGATCTAATTAATTAAAATCATTGTGTGGAAGAGTATGTCAAGCACTAAACTGAAATATTTTGTCTTGCCTGAAAATGGAGCATGAGCAAGTACGTAATCCTTGGCTTTATAATGTTCGAATCCATATATCGGCAAGGCATCCCTAGTAAGCTCCTCATTTTTCCAAGTTACAATGCGTACCTCAGGCCTTTGGGCTTGACCCTGCGCAAAGAAAATTTCAAAATCTTGAAGACAAGCATTATTAATTATGCAATATTGCTCCACAGAATATTAGAAGTTCAATGCTTAGTTTGAGGTAGAATTCCACTCAGCATACATATTTGGCACCCTCCCATTAATGTGCTTACTTGCCTATTTGATCAAAGAATCTCTACTAGTAATCCCATGTGAAAGGCTGAGAGTTGCAGATGTGTTTGTAGGCCATATATGCTTTCACACGTCTTCAACAATCAATGAGACCAAGATACTATATTGCCATGACACTGTCTATGTAAGAACGTGACAAATAGATGGATATACATTTATATTCTGATCTAAGGTAATACCTTGATTCTATTCCTTGACTCTAGAGTTTAGATTATTTTATCCAGAGCCTTCTTTCTGCCAGATTTGGACAAGTTATTTTTATTTTTTCATATTCAAATTGCTACTTTTGAGTCCATGGAATAAACATCACACAAATAACAGATCATGTTTTGAAAACATATTTCTTTGTTTTTCACATACAAGACATAGACTTCATAACAACCTTCATCATATCTAATCACAGGATACGAATTTATGTACAACAATCAAATTGTATCAATCACCTCTTTCGATGTGGCACCATTTGAAATATCCTTGGATTCTTTCTCATTTACAGGTAAATAGGCTAAGATAACCAAAGAATCTCCATAGGGAGCAATGCCTGAGATATAATATTGTGTCTGAAAAGCAGCAACAATCTCAACATATTTTCCACCTATTATCGTTGCATTCTTCTTGGGAGTCAGCTTATCAAAATCACGTGTACGAATAGCTGCAACTTTCACTGTATCTGCCCAACCGATAACGAGGAATGTATCGTCCTGCAGTATCAGTGAATATCAAAGAAGGCCACTCCCTCACTAGCTAGCATACATAGCTAAACTTGATTTAGCCAAACCTGCCAAACTAAATGTGGGCGCATAAGCTCAGCACGTGGGCTACCTCGTGGACGTTCTATGTATGTGAGTCGTTGATTGCTCCCTGTATCATAAATCTTTACACCCACATCATTTGCCCATGCTATTAGACTAGCTCGCCATTTTGCTGCATGTATAGGCCCTTCTTGTGAATGCAAAATCTGCCAAAAGTCGTAAAAGTTGCTCAAAAGAAAGAAACAAGTTGTATTAACACCCACTAAAGGCCAAAATTACCTATATATCAACGCATTATCATTCAGCTTTCAAATGTTATAACTTGAACTTTACACAAGCAAAAGCACACGGAGTTTCCCACCTGCCTTTCTCTCCCAAGCCATCCTTTTGTATGAAGGAAAAGGTTTCCAGCAAGCCCACCAGCTACAAACCTCTTTGATGATTTCTGTGAATAATCTGGATCAAGTGCCACAGCCTTCATAGGCCGATGATATTCAAATCTTTCTTTTTCATCACTGTAAAGGCTGTTAATAACTACTGAACCATCATCTGAGCAGCTAGCAACGTACTCATTCATTGAATCAAAGCTAACTTCATTCACAGTTGCAGCATGAGCAGGGAACTCCTTCACCTGCTCAGAATTGTAGAACAAATTGACTATCCGGTATGGAGCAAATAGTCACAAAATGTTCCTCTATCTTCACTACATTCATGAGGCGAAGGATGCATAACTTAAATGCTTTCTTTATAGTCTGGCTCATTGACAATCCTAATCAATTGTAGGAAATCAAATTTCATTATAATGATGTTAATGGGAAGAAGAGTGGTGCCAGCACTTCTTCTCTCTCTACTGATTCACATGAAAAGGATGCATGCTTATATAAGTTCTTTAAAATCTTGCCCCCTTTAGGTTTTTATGTTTAAATTTAAGGAGAAAGTTCATGAGACATCCGTTTTCACAAAAAGATGATAATGACAATGACAATGATGATGGTTGTGGTGATGATGATGACAAAAACATTGTGACAACGATAATGATAATGATATGATACTGGTTGATGGTTGATGGTTGACAATGAGTGAAATCTGGCCCTTTTTAGGTTTCTATGTTTCAATTTAAGGAGAAAGTCCACAACACAACTGTTTTCATAAAAAGATGATGATGACAGCGACAATGATGATGGTTATGGTGATGATGATGACAACATTGTGACAGTGATAATGACAATGATATGAAGATGCTAGTTGATGGTTGATGCTGACTTCTGGTTATCGATAATGATGGTAATTATGAAGATTATTGTAGGAAGAGGAGTAATGACATACCTGATTGCCCTGATAATCAATGATATGAATGGTTCCATCATGAGTTCCAAGTGCGATCATCCTATCAGCAACCATGATACATGAAGCAGCATCGTTTGAAAGCAAAGCAGGCATACTGCCTGCCATTCTCTGGTATTTGAGTCGAGGTTCTTCTTCATCTTCCAAATCTTCTTCTGCATCAGAATGAGCATCATCTTCATCACCATCATATTCATCATCTCCTTCCACATCATCAAGAAGTAGTGACTGTGTAGCAGGGGTCTCCATTGGAGCTCTACTGTTATGTTCTTTTTGTCGACGCAGAAATATAAAATCCTAATTTTCTCCCCGACAATAGATCATTGCTTTAGATCTCCATAGATTGAAAACGAACTAATTTTTCTCGTGGAGGATTAAGCATTGTAAAAATTTGTACTGCTTGAGAAAAAAAAGTATATTTTAGTTTTCACAAGCTTCAGGATATCTCAAATATGTCCTCTTTGAAGCAATAATCTAATCTGTATTGTTCCAAATCTGCCTTATTTGAAAAAGAAAATCCATACTGATTCAACATACCCTTATTTTATTTTTGAGGAGGCATCATTCCTAATTCTGTAATAGATCAGGAAATGAAACCCAGAATTTGTTTAGCATTAGCTAGCTTTCCAGAATTTATGTGCTTATCGATGAAATCCTAGTTTCCTCTGGCAAGCGCTAGCTTTTCAGTATCTATGTACTTATCGATGAAACCCTAATTTCCTGTGGCAGGAGCTAGTTTTTCAGAATCTATGTACTGACCCGATAAAACCCTGATTCCCTGTGGCAGGAGCTAGCGTTTCAGAGTATATGTCCTGACTCCTGACCGATGAAACCCTAATTTGGCTGTTGCGGGATCTACAGTTATCGTTAAAATAAATAAAAAGGAAACTAAACAATGCTTAGTTTTCGCCAGAATATATATCTGCAGAGAAACAGGGGAGGAAGGGTTATTAAAAAGACAAAAATTGAGTTAAACATGACACTTCTGGAGACAAAGAGAAAGATATATGTACATACATATTAACTTCTTCTAAGACCAAGTTTGGCTTTATGTGTGTGTAAGCCTAATATGCCACATTCATGTATTCGTGTTAAGCCAGGATTTGAACCTTGCACCACAGAGAGAGAGAGAGAGAGAGAGAGTTGCATTCTCTCAAATTCAACCAAAAGATTGCATACTCATTAATCTACTAGGGTTCCATATGAAACACTCCCAGTACACAACAAAGTTTGAGATTGGTCAATTTGCAATCGTAGGAGAGCGGCACCAATTGAGTTTATCCAGTCCTTGTGACTCTTTTTGCATTGGGATGGAAAGCAAAGTAAGCCTTATGTTTGAATTCAATGCAAAATGATGCTTTTAATGTCATATGAGCATATCATGGCATTACGCAATTGTAAGAACCAAGTTTGGTCTACTCTTGATTGTGATTATGGAAGCATGTGTATTCTTGTTGCCCCCTATTCTGGGTTGGAAGCTGATGAATTGTTGAAAGATTGACCATTCGATATCAAAGAACTGAACATTGCAATGCACACCCATCACATGCGACAATAGTTTATTGTTGATGGGGAGTTGTTAGTAGTGAATGTGTTGCTTACATCGCACATTACCTTACGTGCATGACTGTGGTATCGTGTTGGATGCGAGATTGCAATCTTCCCATTACATGTGAATGTGTTCTTTTGGCAAGCAATAATGGGTGGGTTGCCTTTCGTAGTGGCTTTGAAACATTGACATGTTTCATTGCAACTTCATTAACTATAAGAGTTATGTATGTCACCCTTCCAATAGGTTTTTGTTTTGAGGGACCTAAAGCTTTATCGTAACCACCATATAAGGTAGTGTTCACAACCTTATGTCCATAATCTATCGTATAGTTTTAGAGGATGAGACATGGGTTATTGAATTGTGGTCTCCACGGAGTACCACACAATTACATAGACTAAAAGGGGATTGATTAGGCAATTCCCTACATTTGAGTTGTGGGCTTTGTCCTTGGGAGAAGTTTCTTGTGAGAGGGTGAGTTCGAAAGACATGATTAGTTTGTAGGTTGGCCACAACAACAAATCACACTATATATGACATGTTATAATGATCTTAATGCATGGTGTTGCTTTACAATTGGTAATAATGTTCAATATGGTTTTTGAATTGCTAACAATTCTCAACATGGCTTTACATGCATGAAATGCAAAACTATTATCAATGGGAGGGCATGAATACTTTGTTTGTATATGCATCCCAATGAATTGCTATGGGCATTTGTGTATAGAAACTTGTTCATGAAAATGTGTGGAGTGAGTATGTAAGTAAATTGCGTGCAAAAGTGTGTGTGCATGTGTGGATGTATATTTGAGGGTAGGGCATCATGAAATAAGGGGTGAAAGCCAATTCATTTTGTATTGATTCGACCTTGGTGAAGTGGGTCCAAAGACGAAAAATCGTGTGAAAGTAGAGAGAGGATGTGGAAAGAAATATTCTTGTGATATCCCCACATCCAAATTTAGATGGTAGCTAATCGTGCGTCAATTTTTTATGCATTATTTATGAAGAACAAAATCCCAAAATAAAGATATGCAATGCCTCTCTAATGGCTATTAATGTCCAGGAAAGAGAGAAAAGAATGTTGCGAGGCAATTTATGAGTTTTAGTGTTTTTTGTTGTGGTAATTTAAATCCCAAGTTCAATAAGTCAATTTCCTTATATAAAATGTTATGTCAACCACCCACTTTCATTGCACCACTGCCTTTTTTGAGAATTATATAGAATGTCCATGATTGTATGTTTCTCTATTCAATACCCAAATTTGTCAAAGTCATGACAATTCCCACTATGACACCCTTTCCTACTACACTACAATTGTACTAGATGCAAAAGAGCAATAGGTTACATTGTAACATCAAAATGGAATGAATGAGTATGTGATGAAGACCTAATAGAGGATGAACATCTCTTGCTTTTTAAATGTTCAACATATAGTGCAATTCATGAAAGCTATGATGATATATTAATAAAGGGTGATAACTTGAGTGTTATACTTAAGGCAATGCCTCTAAGGTTGAGCTCATACCTGTATGCCTTATTCACACACAAACTTTGTGCTTCAAAGTATGAATATCCCTTCTTAGGAAGGAGACGCGCATAAAAGAAACTTGTGTACTCTAGTCCTCTTTATGAATGCTAAAAAAAACAATCAATCCGTCCTTCCATATGACATTTTGGGAACTTCGACATGAAGTATGCACTTTAATATTCATCTTTGTGCTCCATCAAGTCAATAAAATTGCATTTTGGCTAGTTTAAAAGTTGGGTACAGAGTTTTTTTGGAAAAAAGAAAAGAAAAGTTGGGTACAGAGGGTTTATACATATATAGTGCCCCCTCCATGAAATCCTTTCGTAATTTAATTGTGTGCACATAGAGGGTCAATTATGAATGAAGGTAAAAATTGAGATCTTGTTGCTTCTCATCATTCACAAGTTTGCTTGTGGTCATTATCTCAAACCCCTCTTGACATCCTAATTACCACAATAAATAGCAGACATGCACATTATTTTCCATATTGGTACCGACATCACATACAAATTAAAACATTTGAGGGGTCTACAACACAATTGGAATATGTGTAATGCATTCATGTTTGATAATAGACATGGGTTGAAAGCCTATATAAAGAAGCTTAAAGGTATTCTCATGTGGAATTTTTGGATGTTAGAGCATGTGGGGATCATTTCCTCAAATGCATATTCAGGTTTTTTAATAGCATTACAAAATGTCCCTCTCCCTACATAGGCATATGATAGGTAGAGGATACTAAGAAGTGTTGTAACTAAGTGGATTTTACATACAATTAATATAATTTGTGCTTTTACCAGAGAGAGAGAGAGAGAGAGAGAGAGAAGAGTCACTAATTATTTGATGCATTGAGAGTGATTGGGTTGATCTTGGATGGTGTGGATAAATATTAGATCAAGGGAATGTGTGTCGCCACCTAGCACTCAATTGGTCTTGATACCTCACCTTTTCAAAGTTTGAATTGGATATTAGGTACAATCCTAGAAAACTTTATGTATTGGAAGTCTCAAGTTTCGATGTTTGGTGCTCATCTCAAAGTGGCACAAGCAATAATGATCCCAATAATTTATTATTTTTTGCCATTGTTACCATACACAAAGAAGTCACTTGATCATTTGACTCAAAACTTGGCATGAGTTCATCTCATGGAGTCATATATGTACCCAAACATTTTCAATGGTTTGTTATTGAGGAAGTAGATGCTAAACACAAGTTAATTACATGCCCAATTGTTAAAGCCATTTGGGTTGTTATATCACAACTTTGGGCTTTCTTTAATTGGTAATGTTTTGCCACCTTTTCAATGGGTTTTCATTGGGGGTGTGATGGCTCTACCCAACTCATCAAACAAGGTTGTGTTTGACTATCTTAGGTATTGAAGGATGTGGTACAGTTGGAACTTGAGAAATGGGTTCTTGTTTGATGGACTTCGTTGGGTAATGCAGCAAATACATAGGCTAGGTGGGAATTTAATTTGTCAATATTCGCAACTATGTTGTATGGACACCTTTGTCTAAAAGAGTTCCATTTACGCCATTTAGTATTACAACACCTTTGAGGGCTTACTGTGCCATATCACTACTCATGAAGTAATTGAGATAGAGAAGGTTTAGTTTGTCATGTTGTGAGAAAGATAAAGCAAGAATGTAATCTCTAAATAAATTTATGTCTAGCACTTGGATGTCTACGATTGATTTGTCGTTTTAGTATTTAGAGTTTAGAAAACCAAGAACATGTTCTCTACAAGCTTGCCAAATTGTTTGCAAAAAAAGAGCACAATCCACTAAACATCAAAATGTTTATTCTCCCCCCAAGAGGCCCCCATTAGGATTCATGTGGGGAATTGACAAGGATAGATGCTTTGTAAGCTCTCATGAATCATTCTCATATCATGAGGGAACAACATGTACATATGTTCGCAAGATCAATGGGCTACACATAATCCTAACAAGAAGCAACACACGAATGCTTGAGGCTTCAATACTATTCACATCTCGTCTATATCTAAGTTGTTTACAGTGTATAGAGACATTTCTAGGAAATTGGCCTCTCCTATCCAAATGAAAAATCATGGCATTTGGCACTTTGGTTATATCCATACTCAAAATCAGAATGTTTGAAAACTTATTGTTTATCCAATAATGGTTGTTTAAGGCCTAACGATTTTTTCCCGGCCTTATCTGGTTTGTCCATCAACAATTTCTGGCTTTGTGAATTCCTTGAGCTCTGCAATGGGAAAAAGGAACAAACCATACTTATATAGCTTTGAGCCACCACCAACATTGCCAATTAAAGAATAGTGACATGTGCAATGGACACAGAAAACATATTTTATTATTGTTCTTAAGAGGACAAAATATGACCTACAAGGACCAAAGTGAAACATTTTCAGTATGTGTGGAATTGATGAGTGACTTTCATTAAATGGAATGAACTGAACTTACGAGTTAATATCTCTACATATACACCATATACAAATGAAATAAACAAAAAAGAAGAATCTAGATAGGGGAATGATATGATACTCACTCTAGTCAAAGTCAAGAGCCGAGCAGCTGATGCAGATTTCGTAGGTGGTACAGAAGAAACAGCAACTCTAATTCTGCTTTCGTTCAAATCAATAGATAAAAAAATCATTAAATTCAATTTATCTTCCCCAAAAGAACTTATTTTTTAATAAGGCATTTTTTAACCGGATTTTGAACATGCAAAATTTAAAATTTCACTTTCTAGGCATTACCTTTTATGAACATCCACATATTCATCTGTCTCATCAACAATCTCTTCCTGCATTATTATCAATGCACAAAGGTGTATGAGATGAAGGAAACAAAGCAGCCCATAGATGAGATGTATGTGCAAACAGCTTGGAGTTCAATACACTAATGTGGCATGTAGTTTAGAAGAATTGATATAGGAGTAACAAATATGTGTGAAAGTACATGGATTTTAACCCAATACACTAATGTGGCATGTAGTTTAGACGAAGTGATATATGGTGTAACAAAAATGTGTGAAAGTATACAGATGTGTTCATAGCCTGCTAGTTTGCCACTTGGGTAAGCTTATTTTAATAAAAAAAAGATATATCACTTCTTTAAAAGACCCATTATAATTGCCTATGAGACATTGCAAAGATTACACATGCGTTTATGTTTAAATCAAAGGGAATCTGTTATTTTTTCCATGAGTTAATATCTCCGTAGGCATCATACTCATCTATTTTCTTCACTATAGACATAATGCATCAAGATACATTTGAAGTGTTCACTATACACACAGGTAAAAACCTTTGCAGAAACTTTAACATTTTTAGTAAAACAATGCAGAATCTAACATTTTGGAATAGAAAAACAATAACAGTATCTAACTATTTTATTAGTTACAAGGGATGCAAATTTTTCTGATGTATCTTCAATTTTTGAAAAGAAAATTAAATGTTTTCTTAAAAAAAAACTCTTACTTGCAGGAGCTCCTCGATAACATCCTCAAGAGTAATAATGCCGATAACTTCACCTTCTTCCAGATCATCCACACATTCTGTTGACTCAGTTTTTGTTACTTCCTGAAACCTTGTCGTGATAGTTAGTGCATCCTCATCATTTCTTGTCTTTTCCATATCAATCTTCACATGACATCCGACTTCCTTTCCAGAACTTTGAAATTCCTCTTTCTTTGAACCAGATACAATTTTTTTGTCATCTTCCATATCGTTCTTTGCAATAGGTCTTCTCTTGAAAACAGCTGCCATGTGAGACTGTCCCTTCTGGAATTCATTCAGTATATCATATAATGGCATATCTGCAGGCACTCTACACAGTCGATGAATTAATAAACAGTAAAAAACGAAATATGTATCACTCAAAATCATTAAATTATTCCACACAACAGTTTTTTTTTTCATCTTGATGTTACCGTGGTATTCTCCTGATAGAAACGGCACTTACAGGAGTCTCTGCTTCAGCACGAACAGTTAAAAGGCTTTTGACCTAAATATCAAAACTTTTATTTAAAACTTTGTATTGAGTACAATCATTTTACATACAAGACTCATGAATTCCAATTTCACAAACATGGATCAAACTGACCAGAAGAAGCCCAATTATATTTTTTGGGTTCCCTGAATATACTGGAACTCGACTGTGCCCAGTAGCCAATATCTTTCCCATTGCTTCCCTGAAGAGAACAATCAATTATCTTACATTACAATAGATTATTGACAAAAGAAAGTTGTGATTGTTCTTTGTTGATGAGGTTGTGTGGTTGTATTCTTGTTAAACAACTATGCCTATGTCTCTTGAGTTCTAGCAAGAGCAACCCCAAGTACTGCTAGTCCTCATATTCCATTACCTTGGCGTACAGAGGCCAAAACTTGGTTAAAGAGGCAATGGTATCTCCCTCTTATTTCTTCAAATTCCACTCCTTGATGACAAGTTTGGTAGATTCTTTCTTCCAGAGATGTGTGTGCATATCTGCCTACCTCAATCTCTAACTCATGTGAAGAGGTCAGCAGCTGCCCAATCACAATGCACAGTCCATGGGACAGATAGATGCATGTCCATTTAAGAGGGCCTGATGATGATTCCATTCTATAATGTGTGTAAAAAGTGGTGCCTTATCGTGGGGCAACTTCTTACAAAGAGATGTTATGGGGCTGATCCATGTTCTTCCATTCCAATTTTGATAATATCAGTTCAGATCACTCTATTCTTTTCCACTTTGGTCAGGTTCAGATGAGGACAATCCAAGCTATATTGGAAGGGTGTTAGTGAATTTATTCTTATGCCATGCGCCTCAAACCATTGTTGTGTTTCAGAATACCAACATAGAGAGAGAGAGAGACAGAGACAGAGACAGAGCTATAGTGGAGATGGCTGTGCCAAGAAGTCATCAGTTTGATACACTGATATGGCATTTAGTTTAAAGGTGGTGATAAAGATGTTTGAAAGTAGGGATCTGGACCTTTAGACATGTATTGATAACCGAAGAGCTTAGCACTAGGGTAGCTGATATAAAGGAAAAGACAGATTAATGTAGGCCAAAAGAGGGGGGAGGGGAGGGGAGAGGGGAGAGACAGATAGAGACAGAGACAGAGAGTAGTAATTAGGTAAGTTTGTAAAATGATAAAGGTGTACTAATGGATGTGAAGGTCCTCTAGGAGAACTTAATCTCTCCTTCACAGATCATACCAATTGAATTTCGTGTCAAAATTCAATGAAAACTTGAGATACATCTCATATCATAGAAAATGGTGTCATATTACTCAGAGCTAATACAGACCCATTGAGCAAAGCCATACCAATCTAATTTCATATCAACATCCAATGAAAATGTGGATTCGATGGGAGTCATAGCTTCTTCTGCAGTCTGCATTGAAGAAAACACAAATATCTTATTTTTCCATAATACTTATTTGTAGATAAAAAAGGTTGCTGGAAAGTTATTTTAGACAACCTTCAAAGTCAGGTCAAGTGCCCCACTAATAATGGTAGTTTCATCATGGGTAAGCTCACCTCCTTTGCCTTCCTAATCACAAAGGCACCAAGACATATCAAATTAGACTTCAAGCTTTTGTATTACACGCATAGTAGTATAGTATGAAAAATTCTAGACTTACTTCTTCGCCATGAATGGAAACAAGTGCCTTTAGCTGAGCTCTTCGGAACAAACCAGCATTTTTGTGACCAAGTATCATATCTAACAGCTGAACACAACAGTAATGCATGGCACATAAATAGATAATTTGTTTTGTGCCATTGGAAAGAGAAATTCCTAGGTCCTATAATCTCAGGACAATTCCCATCATCAGGAAGGACAAAACTTACTTTGCCAACTGGATATGCCACCGGAAAGCAAATCACCATTAATATCCGAACCATCCAAATCAAATTAGCTCCAATAGCAAGTCCATATTTAGAACAAAGAGCTTGGGGTATAATCTGTGATGCATGCTTCAATAGTTGGTACATTTAATTTCAGCATACAATTTTCTCTTATCCATTCTTCTATTCCATGCTATCATATCACTTACATAACAAATTTTACTTATCTAAGTTCTTTACATTATTTCTTAAGAAGTTAAAGAGTCTAGAGATGTATTGTAATGACAAACTGACAAAGGCGGTATCCACAAAATCAAAACCACTATTGGAATATTTCAAATACCTCCCCAAATGCCAAAACGAAAGTAACAGACAGAATAATTGCAACTACTGTGTTGAATATGTTATCCAAGAATAGAGGGAGTGCCTGAAAATGATTAAAATGAATCATCTTTATGCCACAAGTATCAAAGTTTTATTGAAAAAGTAAAAGTAAGTGTATTAGTAAGAAAACTAGCCTCCATAGCAACAGCATTGCATAGTAAAAGTGTTACCAATAGCTGGTGCTGCTTCTTCACCACTGGCACAATGGTAGCTATAAAGAAAATAAGGATCAATAACTGTAAAATAATTATTAGTGATTACGATGCAGAGTATCAAATGCCTCTTGGTTAAGGTAAAAAGACAAAAAGAAACATTTTGAGAACTCTAGTGAAGATTAAATATGTTTATATTATGAACATTTGTGAATTTAAAAGAGCTGTATGAGCATTCATTTACATATCTCTATATCAATGTTTTTTCTTACCACTTTCCTTTACCTTATTCTTTTTGTATGCGTATATATTGTTCTATGTGTTATCTAACGTTCTATAAATCATAATGTCTATGCAATATAGCATTAAACAACTAATACTTCACCATCACATTATGGTATCATGTTCATCGTCTGAATCATCATAAGTATTGAGCAGAAAAAAGTTTAAACAGTTGGCATAGTGTTCTAACAACAAGATCAATATGTGCATGTGTAATAATAGGCCAGCCTCCATTAAAAATTAGAGAAACATAAAATACCAAACTCCATAGATGTCCTTGATCTGCATTTTAACCATCTATCTGTATTGATATTGGAGTATACTCTGCAAACCAGAAAAATCCCAAGAAGTACACAAGAAATACATACATATGAACCTCTGAACTCTATTTGTACTGTATGTATATGCAATATAGCACACTGAAAGATGGTATGCCTGCTTGCATTCTGCAAAATTCACATACACGTATAAAATACAAGTCACAGTGGAAAATTCTTTGAAAAATCAGGTCCGGTAGGATTTTTCAAGGGAGTTCTTTTTCTTGCAAGGTGATATTACTAATAAGATAGAGAAAGGATTAAGTAGATAGATAATTTATCTCAAAATAAGTATGAAAGATATCTTCAAAAAACTACTTTATGGTCGGTCGAATCCATGGAAGCATATGCATACATATGCATCTATCCAAGGGCCTAAAAATCTAAAGCTGCTTTAAGATTAGCACAATGTTTGTTATAAAGGTATATGGTTGAAGAGGTGAATCTCATGTACTTTTCCCCTGGTACCTTAACAATACATAACAATGAAAATAGTGTGGCCTTACAAATATATGGGGCACTGATAGGAAAGAAATCATACCAGCTTGCTTTTGTTCTTGTTGTGTACCGCTTCTTTGAAGAACCTCCATCTCTACGACATCTAGAGACATGAGTCCAAGTGTAAGGCCAGACATAGTACCTCCAAACAAGACTAGTACTACAGAAATACAAGCATCTGCAAGAGTCCCCCATGAAGCTCTAGCTTCTCTGCGAAAATCCCACACTTAAGCATTGATTAAAAGGCATATATAAACATAAGACTTACGAAAAATAACAATATTTAAGCACGATTGAAAGGTGTATATTGGGTTTATGAGAATCAAAATGCTTAAGCATGAACAGAAGGCACATCTAAACACATATATAACAGAATATATGACAAAATATTTAAGCATAATTAAATGGCATAAACAGACACACATATAACATGATATATTTGGAATTTGAAATATGTAAGCATGAGTAAAAGGCATATATCGACACAGATATAATATGATTTGATCTTCAAAATACCTCTTTCTTTTGTAATACACTATAATATTGGTGGGAGACCTCAATGTGAGAATATTTTGAACACACACGTATAATACAACATATAACACATTCTATGAAAATTCAGAATACACAGATATATGAGAATATAGTATAATGATTGACAAATAAATACAGATATACAGAGTATACAAGAAATTTAAAGAAAATGCACACACATATATGAGAAGACGATCATAAAACAGAGTATTTGAGATATTCAAAATATATATACATATTATAACTCACGTGATCATAAAACAGAGTATATGAGAAATTCAAAAACAAAAAACAAAACCACACACACATAATAGGCCATGGTTTCTTTACATTAGATTGAAAGACACCATGATGGTGGTGTTGAGTTCCTCTTGCTCTTTGTCTTTTTTGTTACCTTTGGAAACAAAATTCAAATCAATTCATGTGATGCTTTAATATGTATAAGAGAAGAGACTAACACAAAGAAGAAGAAGAAAAAGAAGAAGAAGAAGAAGAAGAAGAATGAGGAGGTGACCCCCCCACGAGATACACCTTCACTTCCTCTTAATCATTTTCCAAAGTTTGGGTTTGTAGTGTGTTTATTATGTAAAGTCTCTTGGGCTACCAAGTAAAATGATGTCAAATGGTTTCGTTTGCCGCACATCCGGATCCTTTGGGTGCCCAAAAGTGTTCTTCTATGTGTGTGTCAGCTGGACATTTGAACCCTCATGGAGCCCACACGCTCTTCTTCTGTCCAATTGGACGCCACTCAGATCCTCGAGACATGTACTTGTGTTTCTGTCGTCAGTTAAACCTTCAAAATCCTTGAAGCCGGTGAATTAAGCCAGTTCGTTCGTGTCTAGACTCTAGACTCTGGATGTGTGTGTCCCTCCCCCTTGTATTCATTCACGTACGTGAACTCATAATAGTTTGTTGGGGATGCAAGTATTCTTCATATTCTTGTGCATAAATTGGAAACTCTGCTCACTGTTATTGGTAATTTATAAAAGATATTGCCCTTCCCTAAAGCATCTAGACCTCAGAAAAATGTACCTCCCTTTTACTTAGTTTAACTAAGCCGAGTCAAGAATAACGTGGCACATTGATTGTCATAAAAAACAAGATTCTCTCTTGGCTTTTGATGTAGGCGTGCTTTGTGGTTATGGCATAGTAACCCCAAATATCTAAAGATGTTGCCTTTGTGTCTGAATCCCATTTTAAAGCTTCATATAATACTTAGGTATTTTAGTTCCATGAAACATTGCGCACATTTTTAACGATATTTGGAATGTCAAGTTAATTTATTGTTTTCACCATTCGTCTTGATTTAATTTATCAATAAGCATAACATATCCTAAAAGGAAAAAAAAACTATGTATTTCCAAATGGTGTTGTATAATCATCCATTTGGAAATTATAGAAGTGAACTGGACATGAATCCAATAAAAATAGTCTCTATGTAGTTTTCAAATCAATACTATTTGTGATCCCAACCATCATTGAAATTCCCTTGTCTTCTTCATATGGCTGTTGTATTTTTTAATCCTATGTAATCATCCATTTTGTACATTTGAAATGGACATGAATACAATAAAAATAGCCCCTTTGAAGTTATGGAAATGACAAAATGACAAAATGACAAAGTTGAAATGGAAAAGGGTTTCAAACAACAATTGTTCCTATATCGATTAAAAGGAGTGGGGGAAACGTGTCACTAAAGTTCAAACCATAGATTAACACATGCGTGATATTCGAGATATTCTCCATGCGCAATATTCTCAATATTCGAGAATACAAAATGGCCCCAAGAATATTAAAAAACCATTCGTTTTGTAAAATAAATATAAAAAATTAATTAATTATTTAAATAAATGTATTTCACAAAAAAAAAACAATTATTCATTAATAGATTATAGTGTCAAGAGAGTTTATGAAACTTATTTTAATTAATTAATTTTTTTTAAACGAATATTTTTATATTTATTATACAAATATGATTAGTTTGAAGTACCATTTTTAATGTCAAGATAAAAATATCCATAAATTTTGAGGAAATAAAAAGTGAGAGATTAATGAGCCTTTTTTTTATTTTTTTTATTTTTTTATTAAAAATAAAACGACTATACATTTATTATAAAAATTTAGTAGTGTCAAGTCCCCAAAGTCCCTCTTTTATTATACCTATTTATTGTTAAGTTCCTTTTTTTTATCTTAGGATTTTTTTTTTAAAAAACGTTTTTTTTGGGGGGGGGAGGGGGTAAAACGAATACTTGACTACCCATTCGTATTCATATTCTTTTGCATTCGAATGGGAATCCCCACGAATGCGAATATGTCAATCTATGGAACTTCAAACTATAGCGTATAACGCAAAACACCCAATTGAGATTTGATTTGTATGTTTGCCTCTTTTACATGGGGAATGAGCAAACTCCAAACACCCATATAGTTACATTACATCAACAAAAGTGTCTTGCTCAAGTCGAAATGTGATCCCTACCAATTTAATTGCAATCATGTTACTTAGTTAAAAACTTCAGCTTGTCACATTTCATCAAGAATGTAATTTTCAAATATGGCTGCTTACATGACTAGATAAGTTTAAAGGAGTATAAATCATAAATAATCGATGGCAATAACTTTATGCTTCCTAGCTAAAGTGAGAAACGTTATAATGCAAAGAAATATTAAATAACAAAACACCAATAGAGATTAAAAGGCCTACATGCAATTGTACAAGATGAAACCTTGACATAAGGTGCAACAAAAACAACATAATGCTTTGATACCATGTAAAAGTTAGGAAATATATAAATTATAAAAAATGGAGGACACGTGGAGACAAATGAACACAATAAGCTTGAGGTAAGAAGTAGAAGTCGGCAATGGCTCAACTCAAGCCTAAACCAAGTTGTTAAACCGTTTTTTAACAATTTGGTGTTTCAGTTTGATATGTATAGAGGTTGGAATCGGACAACCACTGGCCACTCTGGAGCATGGTTCACCCAACAAAACAAGCAAAACAAAAAGGAAAACAAAGGCACGTAGTTTTACATGGAGAACCCTAAAGGAGAGTCCTCTTACTCGAAATATCACTATCTCAGAGAGTATACAAACAAACATAAAACTCCTTAGATCACTAAGGGAAACATCATAGTCTCAAGGCCACAACCTCGGTAAAATCCTTCGTCTTACACAATAGACGGAAACTCAAAGGGTAGAAATAACAAAATATGGAACAAAGGCACTTGGTGTCCCTCCTTATGGGAGAAGGGCCGAAAGCCAACTATGAGCCAACTAGAGGCCAGAAGACGACTAAGTGCCGAAAGCCAGTTATCGGCTTAGAGCTGGTTCAACCTACGGCTAAGAATTGGCTCATGGTCAAAGATGTAAAATGTATGTATGTGCGTGCGTGCGTGCGTGTGTGAGAGAGAATTAGAATTCGAATTCGAATTTTTATCGTCCATAAAGAGGCCAATTTTGACCTATGAGACCAAAGTATACATGTGTTCTTGATATATGTCTCCTTCCTCTGAGAGAGAGAGAGAGAGAGAGAGAGAGAGAGAGAGAGAGAGAGAGAGAGAGTACAGAAAACAAGTAAATACTATATTATCAAAAGAAGCTTACAAGAATGACCAACTGTTACAAATAAGGTGGGAAGGTGCTTATATATGTAGTCACCTCTTTATATTCTCTTTCTACAACCACCTCTTAACTAAGGGGTGGTGGAGACTTAACTACACTTAATATATGTCATAGAACTATAAGATTCTATGACACACTAGTTACTATACATAGTAGATGGTGGGGTGTTCACACACTATGGTGTGTTCCCACACTAGGGAAGTTGAGTTTGATTCTCATGGAGGTTCCCAAACCGGTTTGAGCTCGGTTTGGCGAGGCTCAAGCTAAACTGAACTATTTTGGGGCAAACTGATTAAGCTTTAATTGGTTCGTCAAACCGGTTAAGCCTTAACTAGTTTAGGAACTGGTTCAGCTCAAGTTTGAAAACTTCTAATTTGATAAAGCTTAACCGGTTTGGTATGGACAAGGTCAAACCCGGTTAAGCTAAAACCAGCCATTGTTGATTCCTAGTAAGAAGGGGGCAATTATGTTTCTAGAAGTGACCACGCAAGTAGACAATGTGGAGAGATACACAACTTTAGTAAAACGCCTAACTAAGTCAATGAAAATCCATGTGCAAAGAAAGCTCAAGATGCTTAAATATGCTACTTAAAAAAAACTCCCCGTATTCCTTGACCCAAATATTGAGTTTGTGTTCCACGATAGATCCATACAACTTTTGAATGTAGCCATGGATAGTCTTGGAACTCCTTGGCTCCATTGCTCCTCAATATTCAAGAGATATTAGAAAGGGTATAAACAAAGAAACGATGAGTATAAACAATATGCTAGATCTATGGGTCTTTAAACATGTGTAAAGCCAAGAGATATTAGAAAAGTGTGCTAAAAGTTAAACCATTGTATCAACATGTTTTTCCTATCATCCATTGCATAAACAAAGAAACGATGGACTCTATAATGTTGCCTCCTTCCTCGGGGAGAACACCTTCAATTACTCCTAGGGTAATCGGGTCAAGGAATCGTGGTTATGTAGGAATGGGAACAGAGGGGTATCACAAGTTGATCGAGTACGAAAACTGCTTGCCACAATCCAGCTTACGATTTGCACTTAACACGGGGACAAAAATCAACAATATAGATGAATAGTTGATGACACGAATAGATTAGACCCACATCATGTATATTATAAGATTAAGATAAAATGATTACACAACCCACAACCGAGATTTCTATTCACTCTCTGACAGAAATAGACTTACAAGGTGTTCTCTCAAACATGGGATCTCCCTTTTCCCCTCTCTTATCCCGGGTCCCTTCTTGGGCACGCTCCAATTACTTTTCTCATTTTCAGCCTCCAATCTTGGCAGGTTCTTTCCTCCTACCTTACCTACTTGTTAGATTCGTTTCACACTTATTGCCTCTTTGTCCCACGGATAACATATAACATCCTCCTCGGTTCCTCATAGTTGCACCCTGACCCTCATTGACAAATACCCTTTTTTTCAAATATGTGATGCATACTACGCATAATTTGATATATTGAAGGTGCATCAATCACAATTGTTAACTGTCGTGATCGAAGAACCAAAATTACAATACCTCTACAACTAGTCACTCTTTATTAGACAACAATTGAACAACATCACCGACAAACACAAGAAATCTAGTTGCCTATTGCGATCCAATGTGATTGAAAACCCACTCCTAGACAAGCTTTATCGATTCGGCATAGGTCCTTGGGCACCATCACGAATGTCCACTCCATAGAAGATTCACAGTTGCGGCTAGTTACCCGAACCTACCGCCACCAAAGAGTTCACCCAAACTAGTGGCAAGAGAGTCTAGAAAGGTCAGTTTGGTAGTTTGTTTGTGTTAAGAAAGAAGAGAGGGAAGAGAGAGTGCTTAGAAGAGAAAGAGATGGGTCTAAAAAAGCTTTCAATGCAATCTCTCTCGTCCAAGGGGTCATATAGATGTCCAGGGCGTTGCAATAAGCTCTAGGGAGAACAAATGGGGGGATGGAGGGGAGAGCATGCGTGAAATGCATGTCGCGATCATTGTGTTCCCGAGCAACAAAGCATTTACTTCAGCAAGTAAGTCAATTTCACTTCCTCCAACTAGTTAGTTCTATTTTGTGTGGGGGTGTGTGTGTGTGAGAGAGAGAGTCCCTTTTGGGTGGAAATGCATTCCATTGGAGATTGGTATTTATGACTCATCTTCTTAATGGATTATATATAAATTGGAGAATTCAGGATGAACATAATGGCAATGTCAACACTTGGACATCATTGCTATCTAGGAAAGGAGAAAAACAAGGTCGTTAGAAAGGTTAATATTAAGGATGATCTCACTCTTGTGAGATTGCTCAAGGATTGTGCCAAACACAAGGATTTCAATAAAGGCATTGCATTGCATGATGCTCTGTTCCGTAGTGGATTACTTGAGAAGAATTCTTATGTTACTAACACGTTAATCCACATGTATGTGAAATGCGGTATGCTTGCAAAAGCACAAGACATGCATGACAACCTTTTGGTTCATAACCTTTTCACTTGGAATGTGCTGATTTCGGGATATGTCCAAATTGGGAAAGGCTGGGAGGCACTAATGTTTTTTGAATTGATACAAATTGAGGGTCTCTCACCAGATGTGGTAATGTTCACGTGCATGATAAAAGCTTGTGTTAGCGTAGGAGATATTGACAAGGGAATTGAACTTCACAAGGAGATTATCTTGAAAGGGTTGCTCGAGAAAGACATTTTGCTTGGCAATTCATTGGTGGATATGTATGCAAAAACCTTTATGCTTGCAGAAGCACAAGAAGTGCTCGAAGAGCTTCCAAATCGAGATGTATGCTCTTGGACTTCATTAATTTCAGGCTATGCCCAACATGGCCAATACCATGAAGCACTATATTGTTTTGAACAAATGCAAAATGAGGGTCTCAGCCCGAATGAAATCACCTTTTCATGTATCTTGAATGCTTGTTGTGGCATGGGAGACATTGACAAGGGCAAACAAATTCATGATGAAATCATTCGTATGGGATTGTTGAGGAAAAATAATGGTATGTTGGGAAATGCCTTGGTGGATATGTATGCTAAATATGGTGCGCTCACCAAAGCACAAGACCTGCTCGATGAGCTTACCATGCGAAACATTGTATCTTGGAATGCCCTCATTTCAGGTTATTCCAAATTGGGAAAAGTTCGTCGAGCACTCACTTGTTTTTGCCGAATGCAAACCGAGTGCCTGTTTCCAAATGAGGTCACTTTTACTTGCATCTTGAAGGCTTGTGGAATGAGGGGAGCTATTGATAAAGGGAAAAAAATCCATGATGAAATAATTATTAGGGATTTGCTGGAAAAAAGTGTTTTGCTTGGTACTGCTTTGGTGGATATGTATGCCAAATGTGGTGTGCTTGAAAAAGCACAAGAAGTTCTCAATGATCTTTCGGTTCGAGATGTGGTCCCTTGGTCTGCGTTAATCGTAGGATATACCCAATATGGGAAAGGTCATGAAGCATTAAAGTGTTTTGAGCAAATGCGAAAGGAAGGCCTCGCCCCTGATACAATCTCTTTCATTTGTGTTTTAAAAGCTTGTGCCAAGGTAGGTGCTATTGAAAAGGGCAAACAAATCCACAAAGAGATCAAGGATAGAGGCCTTCTAGAAAAGGACACTAATCTTGGTGCTTCTTTGGTGGATATGTATGCTAAATGTGGTATGCTTGCAAAAGCACTAGAAGTGTTTGATGATCTGCTGGTTCGAAATGTGGTTTCTTGGTCTTCGCTAATTTTAGGATATGCTGAAGAGAAAAAGGGTCGTGAAGCATTGAAATGTTTCGAAGGAATGCGAAATGAGGGCATTTTTCCCGATGCAGTTTGTCTGCTTTGCATCCTAATGACTTGTAGCGATATAGGAGCCATTGACAATGGTAAAGAGATTCATATTGAGATTATGAGTAGGGGTTTGCTAGAGAAAGATAGTGTTCTCGGCAATGCGTTGGTGGATATGTACGCTAAACTTGGTGTTCTTGGGAAAGCACAAGAAATGTTTGATGACCTTCTTGTTCGAGATGTGGTCTCATGGTCAGCTTTGATTGCAGGGTATGTCCAAGAAGGGGAAGACCATGAAGCTTTGAAGTGGTTCCAATGCATGGAATTTGAAGGCTTATCTCCAAATGAGGTAATCTTCACTAGTATCTTGCAGGCATGTGGTGGAATTAGAGCTATTGACAAGGGCAAACAAATTCATGAGGAGATTGTCATGCGGGATCTCTTGACCAAAGATATCAGACTTGGAAATGCATTGGTGGATATGTATGCTAAATGTGGGATGCTTGCAAAATCACAACAAGTGTTTGATGAGCTTCCTACAAGGAACATCGTCTCTTGGAATGCACTTATTTGGGGGTATGCAGAAGTGGGGGAAGGGCATGACTCAATGAAATGTGTTAAATTGATGCGTAGAGAGAACATATTTCCAAATGAGGTCACCGTTACTAGCATCCTCAAGGGGTGTGGTGGTACTAGAGATATTAAAGAGGGAAAACAAATTCATAATATGATTGTCATTAGGGGATGGCTTGAAGAAAATGTTGTGCTTGGAAATGCTTTAGTGGATATGTATGCTAAATGCGGCGCACTTGCAGAAGCATATGAGGTACTTCTCAAAGAACTTCACGATAGGGATTTAATCACTTGGTCTTCATTAATTGCACAATATGTTGAACAAGGGCAAACCCGTGAAGCTTTAAAATGTTTTGAACAAATGCAGGGAGACAAATTCTCTCCCAATGAGTTCACATTCACTTGTGTTCTTGATGCTTGTAGTGGAAGAGCAGATTTTGAGAAGGGAAGACAAATCCATGATGCGATTGTTCAGAGGGGCTCACTAGAAAGAAGAAACATTGTCCTTGGAAGTGCTGTGATAAAAATGTATGCCAAATGTGGTGAACTTTCTGAAGCGCAAAAGGTGTTAGATGGTCTTCCTTTTCGGGATCTAGTCATGTGGAATGTATTAATATCCTCATATGGCAAGCAAGGTGAGATTCATCAAGTTTTTAATTCTTTGCGAAGAATGCAAAGGGAGGAGGGTCTATCTCCAGATGCAATCACCTTCATTGGTGTGTTAAAAGCTTGCAGCACCACAGGAGCTGTTGGAAAAGGCAAACAAATTCACAATGAAGTTGTGGGTGGGGGCTTTTTGGGAAAACATATAGGGCTAGGAAATTCATTGATTGATATGTATGCAAAGTGTGGGATGCTTGGAAAAGCACAAGAAGTGCTCGAAAGTCTTCCTTTACGAGATGTGATATCATGGGGTGCATTGATAGGAGGGTATGCTACACAAGGGCAAACACATAAAGCACTGAATGCTTTTATACAAATGCAAATGGAGGGAGTCTCTCCAAATGAGGTAATCTTCCTTTGTTTGATGAATGCATATAGCCATTCAGGAAAACCGGATGAAGCTCAAATGCTTTTTGAGAAAATGATCACACAATATGGTATTATACCAACCATAGAACACTACACATGCATGGTTGTGACATTTGGATCTATGGGGAACTTTGATAAGGCCAATTCCATAATGAGCATGATGAGTTGTTCATATCGTGATTCTTCAGTTTGGCTTACACTTATTTGTGCTTGTAGAAAATGGGGCAATATGGAGCTTGCTAAATTATGTTTGAATGAGGCAATTTTATACAACTAGAGCATTAACTTTGTGCTTATGACATATATTTTTATGCACGTACATGCATTATCAAAGTTTCTCAAAAAGATTGCCTTGAGTGTGTGAGGGGGAGGAAGGGGAATCACCACACCCAACAATTTATAAAAGTTGAATTACTGAGGTAAGTCCAAGAGGAAGAAGACTTATTTAATGACGAAAGAATTATGCCCACCTCTGGGATTCTGCAATTCGTCAACATTATAGAGTATCATCGAGATAAAATTAAATTGCTGTTCAACCTTCTCCGAGAAAATGCTAGTCACATTCAGCAACTTGTTTCTGTGCTTCATTGGGAGGAGGTAGACCTTAAATTATCACTCTGTTCTACCATACACAAGATGTTATATATAATATTGGAAAAATTGAAATTCTTTTCTTTCTTTCTCAAACATTGTGTGAATATTAGTAGGAACCATTTAACATTACAATATTTATAACATCCTCAATTCGATCCCTCCATTTAGCGTGAATCCACAATATCCACTAAATGCCCCCCCACGTGCAATATGAGATCCACCATCCCTTATATACATTTCAATTGTAATGATAATACATTGGCCATTGCATTTTAGCTTGCAATGTCTCATTTTGAACATGATCCTAATACTCTTCTATAGACTTAGCATACATAAGGTGGCGTAATATTGTCCATGAACTCTCTAAGAGAAATTGAATAAAAGCCAATTGTACCATGTGTCTTTTCCTACTAATTTTGAGGGTTGTGGAGCAAGAATTCCTTGGACTGAGGTTGCCATAAGGGAGGCCATTTATTGTTCAAGCTCATGTTGATGACCATACCATGCTTTTGGCACCTAATCGTGAAAATATCAGTAATACAAAGATGTATAGAAAATGTTTTCAAATGCTTGAAGGTTGAGAATTCATATTCATAAATTTGTCAACATTTCATGTACACAATACAATGTGTTAGGGTTGAGGTGGCAAGGGAAGATAGTGCATTGTGAAATGATTTGTTGTCACCATGGATATCCAATTGAGGTGGAAATCTCTCACGTAAAACTCATTGAGTGAGTATTTAAAAACATGGAGGATAAGTTTATGTATTGGAGGTCCCAATTCTAACATTTTCATGTACAACTTAAGGTGGTCCAATTAATTATGGTTCTCATGAGATGTTATTATCTTCCTTTGCAACCATGGACGAAGAAAGTTCTTGAAATGGTGCCACACTCAATATAGATGTTTGTACGGTTAGCATGGGATCATGTTTGTGCTTGTAAACGTCTTGGTGGGGCATCAATGTTAAATTTATATGGGCATATGGTGGTTCCTCTCAATTGATTGATGTTTAAAGGTGTACAACCTTATTCGGAAATGGTGGCATACTTTATTGAGAAACATGAATTAAGCTTGGAAATATGATTGTTAAAAGTAATTGGCAACCATGGACGAAGAAAGTTCTTGAAATGGTGCCACACTCAATACCAATGTTTGTATGGTTAGCATGGGATCATGTTTGTGTTCGTAAATGTCTTGGTGGGGCATCAATGTTAAATTTATATGAGCTTATGGTGGTTCCTCTCATTTGATTGATGTTTAAAGGTGTACAACCTTATTCGGAAATGGTGGCATACTTTCTTTCTTTTTTCCAAAAAAACATCTACTTCCATTAGTTAAGAATGTACAAAGGAATCATTTACAACTCATATCTTACAAGACATCTTGCATGTCAAAGGAAAACAATGTGAAGATGAAACAACATAAAAAAACAACTCCAAAACACCACATCATTCTATGTGTATAGCATTACTCAAACACATATTCTCCACGTGAGCCTCATACAAAACAGAATTCAGCATAGATGTCCTCCATTTGCTCCTCATGGCAACACCCATCTAGATGTTAGGAACACTTGGAGGGAACAGCCACCGCGGTGGTTGATAATTCCTCTTCACTTTACCATCCAGTATCTGCAGCATCGGCGAACCGCTCCATTTCCGAAGGAATCGAGCTCTAGCTTCTTCACTTGCATCAGATGGCCCTTGAAGACTTAATTGAGAAACATGAATTAAGCTTGGAAATATGATTGTTAAAAGTAATTGGCATAATTTTATTAAGTGGATTTTGAACATTGTAGACATTGATTTCTTTTGTGCTTGATGGCTACAATGGTTTTAAGGTACATATATATTCAATTTAGTGTGGATATCTTTGATGGGAGTAAGATTATCTTCATTCAATTGGGTTTTTGTACATATGGAGAATAGTGGAGTGATGCCCCATAATTTCCAAATTATTTTTGAATTCTTAGGTATTGGGGGCTATGGTTCAATTCAAATATACAAAATTTGCAACTGACAACGCTAGAGAAGTCACAAAATTTGAACCATGGAGAAAGCCGATTGTGCAAGTAAAGTTTGTTATAAGTTAGAGATGGTATGTTTTCTTTTGTAATGAAAGGCATTATTTACGAAAAGAAGAAACAAATGTACATAGGTTTTTGGAGCCCCCAAATAATCCATTTTTAAAGGGCAATAGTATTTCAATGTGATTTTAGGGCCAAGTGATCTAAATATTTCCAAGAAATTCTCAAGAAAGTTATAGCCTTTATAAATGTACATGGGAGAGTTCGTAGGCCTTCATATAGAACTACTTCCTACTTAAAGGGCCAAGGATGCTCCCACTAGCTCAAGACAATGTTGATGTTGTGCCTCCACGAGGCATTTGGTGAGACCATCTCTAGATTTAGTATATTGTTGATTTTATGCCATGGGATGGGTCCTTCTTGACGAAGTGATATTGTGCATTGAGGTGCTTTGTATGTACAAGAAACATGGCATTTGTGAGCCCACACATGGTACTCTAACTGTCACAATATAGGACTACTATCCTCTAAGCATGAACAAATGTGTTGCAAAGACACACCA
The DNA here is from genome assembly GCF_043228905.1 of Azolla caroliniana. Classification (NCBI taxonomy): domain Eukaryota; kingdom Viridiplantae; phylum Streptophyta; class Polypodiopsida; order Salviniales; family Salviniaceae; genus Azolla; species Azolla caroliniana. Next base: position 7,404,562 of record NW_028230441.1, on the reverse strand, counting down.
ACAACATTTCTTTGGAAGCCTCGGTGTTGAAACATATTCAGCCTCAAAAGTAGATAATGCAACAATCCTCTACAATTTGAAACACCATGAAATTGCATCACTTATAAGTGGAATTAAATATCTGATGTTGGGTTTGCATGTGTCTAGATAATTTTCTATATCAAAGTCACAACATCAATGTAATTCCATTAGATACTTTCCAAAAGATAGACATTTACTTTTTGTCCCCTTCAAATATCTAATGATTGACTTGATAAATGTGCTTTGCTAGGATTAGCCATGAAACTGCTCACAACTCCCACTATATGTGCAATGTTTAGTCTTGTAGCAACCATGGCATAGATAAAAGAATCACAAGGTGAAGCATATGGAACCTTCATTACATTGACAATTGGATAAACTTTTGGGTTGTATTTTTTACTCAGATTTGACACATGCTTAAAAAACTACACTTATTGCTTTTGCATATTCATGTTGAACCTTTTAAACAAATTTCAATGCAAACATTGCTACTTATCCCTCTTTATACTCATACCTAGGAAGTCCAACTTAGTTACTAAAGACCCTTGAGCTTGGTATTCTCAATCAATTGAGGTTGAAGTTTTCCTTGGGTATTAAGCATTGGAATTTGCACTTCAATCTCCTAGTGTGCTTTTTGAATAAGTATGAATGTGCAATTAGTGTGGTCATTGTGTGAGTGTTCGAAGACACATTACCCATCACGTTCCACTTTAGCAAAGAGGACATCCCTTGGTATTAAAGAAGTCAATATACAAAACAATCCACTATTACAATGAATATTGCAACATACTGAAGTAAAAACCTCTTGAACAATCATGTAGCTTCAACAATCCAGCCACCTTTAACATCCATATTAATCAAGGAATTACCACCAATGACCTTTATTAATGGAGTCTATGCCACATATCTTTCTAAGCATTTTGTCTCTCATTTTGATTAGCAAACTACCACCATTAGAAATCCTTGCCATTTGATCGAAACTTTGTCAATGAATTCCAATGGTTGGTGTCGATGAATTATTGCCATCGAAATCATAAGACCACTGAAGAGTCTGTTTGCTAGGATCTTTACAACATTCCATGAAGCCGTATCTTAGTAAGTAGATGATCGCGCTGCCAATTGACGGCGTGTGGCCCATGTGACAAATAATAGACTTAGGATGAGTTTATGGAATTGTAATGGTGCACTTTGGACACACCCTGGCCGTCTAGAGGAGATTTTGAGGGTATCTGATATACTTTTTTTGGTAGAAACACATCAAAGTCCAAATCGAGGATTACCACGAGTTGATGGTTTTCGTTGGGAATCTGTCTTTAGACAAACCTCACGTCGACACACTACTAGAGGGTCTGGAGGGGTTGCGATATTATTTCGGAGAGAGATACATAGTAGGATAGAAATACTAAAGAAAGACCCAGAAGCCCGTTTTATGTGGGTGAAAGTACTCACTAGCAAAGATCAGGTGATATTTATTGCCATTTGTTACTTCCCCCCGAAAGGATCTCGGTATAATATGGCTGGAGTGGCGAGTATAGTTGATGAAGGAACGCCACATGGGCCTTCTCCATACGAACCTTTATCGGATGACATAATCCGATATTCTTCTCAAGGGGAAGTCTTCCTTGTAGGAGATTTCAACGTGAGAACCCAATCCCGCCAATGCACAATATTTCAGATGGATAGAAACCTAGAAATGGTGAATGTCGACCCTTTAGCCTTAGGCATAACACGTACATCAAAAGATCAAGGTGCGGACGCCACAAGCTTTGGCCATCATCTGCTTGAACTTGGAAGCCGACACCAGATGATCATATATAATGGCTTAGCCAAGTGGCCGGGCTCGGAAGAGCTCACATGTTTCCCACATGGAGGAGGGGAAAGCACAGTTGATTACCTAATAGGACGCCCTGAAGCTACCCACATGGTTAGCTCCTTCCGGGTGGCCCCATGCCCCATTGGCGCAGACCATAGCTTCCTATACTTTGAGCTAAAATGTGACGCCTCCCACGCCACCAACTCTAGTAAACCAACCCATCGCACTATAATACATTTCACGCATGAGCTCGCTGACATCTATTCTCGACATGTTCAAGCGCATCTCTCCTCTTTTGATTCTTCCTTGCCTTTAGAGCACCTCACTACAGAACTCACACACATCCTCCACTCAGCAGCAACTAGTAGCTTCCCATACACGAAAGACTCCAATCATAGTAGAGTTGGGTCTATGCCACAGAACAAGTGGTATGATGAGGATTGTAGAGAGTTGTATAGACAACTTAAAGTATCGCGGCTTAGTGGTACTATTTCCTCAGTACAGGCTCGCAAAGAGATGCGCAAGATGACACGTCGTAAAAGACGGGCTTGGGAAGCATCTCAATATTGGGAACTCTACCATATGCTCATGAGTAGGGATTGTGCCCTCGCATGGAAGAGGCTACGGGAACCGAGACCACAAACACCCATCGAGGATCCCAATATTTGGCACACATATATTGAGAGACTCTACCATGTCCCGAACCAACCACCCATTCCAATGCCCTCCACACCTCGACCTACCATGGGGACACTTTTCACGACCTCTAGGGTCACGAAGGTCATCAAAAAATTACAACATAGGAAATCCATGGACCACACAGGATTGTGTGCCGAGCACATCATATATGCTCGAGAGTGCCTAGCCCCCCTTCTCGCTCTAATCTTCAACCGCGCCCTCGCCGAGGGTTTTCCACCACAATGGGCCATGAACACAGTGGCCCCTATACATAAAGGAGGGGACTCAATGGACCCAAATACATATAGGACCGTTATGATAGGTCATACGCTCGCTAAACTATATGGTGCAGTAATGGAAGCGGAGCTCAGTGATTATATGGAAACATTAAGTCTTCGAGCACCTGAGCAAGCTGGCTTTAGACGAGCCTTCTCCACTATTGACCATATCTTCACACTCAGGTGCTTAATTGACCAGACAAAGGCTCGTAAGAAGAAACTATATTGTTGCTTTGTGGACTTTCGCAAGGCCTTTGACACGGTTCCTAGGGAAAGGTTGTTTGATAGACTTAAGAGCTTGGAGATACCAGATGACATGATCTGGGCCATTTATGCCCTATATGAGCAAGTCTCTGGGTGTGTAAGATGCCCAGGTGGCCTATCCGATTGTTTCACTAGCACCATTGGTGTAAAACAGGGTTGCCCCCTATCACCGACTCTTTTTGGGATCTACATTGATGAGATCATTGATTTTATTGCTCGTAAGGGAGGCAAGGGAGTAGCTATTGGGGAGACGCAAGTTAGTCTCTTACTCTACGCAGACAACATTGTCTTGCTCTCAGAGTCGGAACACGACCTACAAAAGCATCTTAATGCCCTAGATGACTTTTGTACACAACGAGGACTGGTAGTGAATTTAGCGAAAACTAAAGTCCTTATCTTTCATACATCGTCCCGAGTTAGGAGTCAATGTCACCTAATCCTCTCTCATAAACCAGTTGAGGTAGTGGGATCGTATGTATACTTGGGAGTCACCTTTAGTGCTCGCTCAGGTAAATTCTCGATGACCCAGGCAGCCAAAGATAGGCTAACGAGAGGGTATGCATCCCTCTCACTCTTAGAGAGACAATGCCATCATGCATACTTTCAAGAGCCACGGACTAAGGGATGGCTTTTTGACTCATTAGTGACCCCGTCCCTCATGTATGCATCAGTAGTATGGGCTCCAGGTTTACCATCTTTCATGTGGACGCAATTAGAGAGACCTTTAGTGACGATGTTATCACGTCAACTCCGAAGCAAATCGACAGTACCACATGACATTATTAGAGCTGAGTTCAGTCTACCCCCGAGGTTAGTAGAAGCACTCTTTCAAGTGGTAGTTTTTATTCATCGGATACATAGCCAACCACAAGATAGGATATCCCGTCGAGCCTTTGAGGCGTCTCGATCTTTATATGTGTCTGGCGACACTAGCTCTTGGTATAGCATCGTGGTGAGTTGGCTCCGTGCGAACGGCATAGACATTAATAACCTACCTCCCCTTAAGTACAACCATGGGACTGATCAAACTTTAATCTCTCACGAAGATCGTAATAAAGTGATACGCCAAGAAATATGGCAAATTTACACTCGATACAAATGGATCACCCCACGAGAACCACTCCCATCTAAAATGGTGTACTATAAGGAACACTTCTTGCGCTTCTCTACGCTAGGCTTTATTACACGACCAAGATATCTAGATACATTCTTATCAAATGCACTAAGGGTGGCCATTGGACAACTTAGGATATCATCTCACCAACTTGAGATTGAGAATGGTCGGGCTAATAGAGTCCCTAGAGAGGAAAGGTTATGTAGGTTATGCCACATAGAGATAGAGGATGAGTATCACTTCACATGCAAATGCCCAACTTATGCCGAGATACGAGCGGAATACCAAGACATACTAGGACCCTCTCCCACCCTCTCCAAACTATTAGATACCCCGAATGTAAAGAGACTAGGTAGATATATCTTAGACCTAAAACAACATAGGGAGAATAAATTACAAAGTGCTAACGATAACCCTCTTAGTATTCATCACCATGTAACTAGTGTAATTTTTCAGGAACAAGGGGAGACGATGAATGTGGACACACTTACGCCGCTCGGCCTCTCCCTTGAGGAAGCAGAAATGCAAAGAACAACGAAACGCCCTCGAATGTTGGGCTTCAAAACAAGTCAACGTGGAGTAGACAAGATTAAGAAGATAAGGGAACGTGAGCTACGTCGACTAGAAGCTATGGTTGGGGTACCTCTTACATGGGGACCACGGGCCACATCCACATCGCAACCCTTTGACCTTCCGCTTCTCTTCGAGAGACTTGGATGGAAATGAAAATAACAATTGTATAACACCATTTTCATTGTAGTAGAACATGTTTCTATATAAAACATGTTTGTTATTTTTTAGAACTATTTAGCTTAAACTCTATTTTTCATCTTATTTTATTTTTACTTCGATGAATGGGTAAATATCCCATTTTTGTTGTAAACCATTTGTCTCATGGGCCAATTTTGGCCTTAGAAGACGTTAATATATCTTTCTTTCTTTCTTTCTTTCTCGAGGTCTTTTCAAGTCCACTTAATAACAACCTTTGATAAAGACCATAAAATAATGTGGTGAACCATGTATTTACTCATCATTCCTTCAGTTTTTGATGTAGTTTGCTACCATCATATGGATTCCACATCTCCCATAAACCATGCTAAAAGGATTCAATAAACTCATTTCTTCGACATGTGTGTACAACAAGCTATTATTTCCTCGAAGAGAGAAAGCATCATCTTGTCCTACAAATTGAAACAGATCAGATTGTTCACAACTTCTACAATTTGAATAAATACGGTGCAACCATGCCAACGATTCCCACCAAACTCAGCTACCTCTAACAACATAATAATAACGTGTTGTCATCTCCTCAAGAAAATGTGCTTCGACCCCCACAACATCTTCACTCATCCTTATCCCAAAACAAAAATCTGCTTCATTTCGGCCCCCGCACCATCATCACTCATCCTTTTCTCATGGAAATATGCTTTAATCCCTGCCGCCATCATCAATCATCCTAATGAAAAATATAAAACCTGCTTCGTCCAGTCCACATCAACCATCTCACCTGACCATGTCACCATCACGATGATTACCAGCAACATCTTGTACTGACAACACAAGATGTGAGTTAAAAAAACTCCTCACCTACTCATGATAATATGCTTCAATTCCCACACCATCATCACTCATCTTAATGAAAAAACAAAAAAATAGTTGCCTCAAACAGTAGGTCGCCAAGAAATTATTGTTCTTTCAGTGTAATAAAGGATAGCACCCACTTGAAATACTAGAGGAAATCCATTACACTTGTTGAGTGCTACACAAACAATGCGTATGAGTTAAAGTTGGAAAAACTTTAGTGTAATAAAGGATAGCACCCACTTGAAATACTAGAGGAAATCCATTACACTTGTTGAGCACTAAACAAACAATGCGTATGAATAACAAGTATAATGGTAAAAGAATAAATTATGAATCACCGTTCTCAGCAACAACCCCTAAACAAATAATTGGTTAAGATAGTATGCACACAAATGGTCAACTTCAAACTAAAAAACAAATCCTACTAAAACTTTGCATGGTTCATCACTTGTCTCTTCTCAAAGTTCCAAACATACCCATCACCTCCACACCATGGACAATACAATCCCAACCATGTCAATGTTTAGTAGCATATAGTCCATTGCTTGAACTCAACAAGAATCCCCAAACAAGAGTACCTTTGTTTAGTGATGATACTAGGAGAAATTGAATAACCATCAAATCCCCATCCTTACAAACGATTCTCATATCCCCAACCAACCCCTCAAAGAACTCTACAACTTGCAATGTGAATGAATTCCCCACAACCAAATCCCTAGAAAGACATGAATTCACAACAAAAGAAACAGCTACATTGTGTGCAATGTTCAAGTACCATAATATCAAAGTCAAGAGGATACACCAACCCCATGTTCATGCTCAATTGACTTGGCACTGAGGCATGAATATAGCACCAAGTTGCTACATGATACACTAACCTCGCCTAAAATCCAGGTTCTATGAAATGCCCTTTATAAATGGAGAGTGGAGAAAACTATACTTAGAAAGGGCCTCTATAAATGTAGAACATGCAATTGGGCCTTTGTATTCAATATAATACTCACGAGAAACATGCCATATGTCCATGCCCGACAATTAATTTCAAATACATATAAATTCTTCCTCAAAGCATGTAACTACTTCATCTCGAAAATTTGACTTCATAGGTTTGAAAATTTGTTGAGGGAATCAGTAGCAATTATATCAATGCCACCTCCAAAACAAATGACTCAAGAACATAGAAAGGGTTCAAATTCGTGAAATCCATACTTGCAGAGAATTAAGGAAAAATAATTCACAATTTCTCCATGATAACAGAAAGTTTGCTACTAGAGTGTTATCACCAAAGCAGCATAACCCTCTCTCATGTATATATATACATATTCTCGAGCAAAGGAATTTATAATAGAAATTTGCAGTTTCTAGTAACATAAAATACTCGATATGTATTTTCTATGTGAACCCACCATAGCTTTATCACACAATGTACTTCGGAACATGAAGTCTTCAACAAATATATAGAATCACGGCGACCCTGCCAAACAACCAAAACAGAAAATCTGGCCAAAAGTCTGGTTAATATGAGTGAAAAATCAGTAAAACATTACTTAATAACTTGTGGAATGAAACCGAAAAAGAAAACTTTGCGAAAATTTTTAAATCAATCAATTTCAACGTACATGATAGGACACAATCCAGAAACCCGAAATCAAAATTAATCATGAGTGACAAAATAAAACAGAAAGAAGGAAAGAAAGATGTGTTGATCCCCTCTACACGTCTACATTGATATATGAAGACATGATTACAATCTCCGAGATTAGGTCATAATCTCCTATGAAATCAATACAAAAAAACTTTGTCAATATTGTAAAGCCCTTTTTTAAAGAGAAGAACAAAAATATGTGTGAATTAAACTAAAATTATCAAGAAATTTTAATTATAGCTCAAACTAAAATTACAAAAGAGATTTTATAATAAACGCAATATAGAACCAATTGCTCAAGGCTCAAATCCACCCACAAACTTAATATTTTGCAACGCACCACCACAACATCATCGTGCATTTCTATATATTAAATCTCAGATTTTCAGTAATGTATAATAGTCAATATAAACCATTAAGGGATAAAAATGTGATGCTTCCACATTGCGAATTGACATGTAATATCTTGTTGGAGAAGCCATTCCTTTATCATTCTTCAATATCACAGCACCGATTTCTATGTTTCTAGGCCTATGGTTCAACTCCTCAACTTCCCTTCTCCATGGACATGGAATGAATTACCTTTTCCAAATTTAAACTTCAAAAGTCTTTAACATGAGAGACGTTCATCCACAAACAAAAATATTCTTCACTATCATGGCACCAATTCCTACACTAGTAACTTCTGAATCTAAAAGTAAGGAGAACAGATGAGAAAGACAATAGAAATACATGAACAAAATAACTTTCTAATCATTTTCTTATAATTTTACAAGGAGATGAGAGATGTTCACCTTTCTCTTTTTGATTATTTTGGAGCCTTTTGAGCTGACATGTAAATCTTTTTTGGGAAAGTTCAATGGAGAAATGTTTCCAAGTGCAGTCCTTTCACCAGACTTCGACTTCTCATTTCTCACTCTGTCAAACATCACTGTGAAGCCTTCTTTAGATGAATCATCCCTAACATTCCAGTTACCGAATCTAGGCACAGAAGTTTTGTCTGACTGGGATCACACCAAGAAAAATTTCAGTATCAAGTATGGTTTGTAAAGTAAACGAAAATATACACAAACACACTTTTTTCTAATCCTTAGGCATGCATATTGCAGCTTTCTTCTATTAGAATATCTCGGGAATGATTTTAGTCATTTAATGATTCGTATCTTCCCTCTACTCCCCTACCATGTAATGACTCTATTCTTTATTATTTTTACTCCATTTCTCTCCTTTCTTGCTAATGCTTAGGCATGTGAATCATTGTTTCACCTTGTTTTGTTTTAATATCTATGGAATGATTTCAATCATTTACTGCTTAATCTTCTCTGTTCTCTACCAGTACATTTGAGATGTTCTTTCATTCCCAGGGGATGACTTCATCCTTTACTATTTTCTCTCTTTCTCTCCTCTTTTTTACTAATCTTAAGGGAAGGCATCTGAAGATTTGCTTCAATTGCACAAGGTATTTATATTCTATACTGAAAAGAATTTTTGTATAGGATTTACATACCTTTTTAGCAGCTGGGTTTCCTTGTGTCCTTGATTCATTTGATTTCCCTTGCAATTTTCTATGGTGGGATTCATATAGAAATTGAGCATGATTTTCAAATCTATTTTCCTTGATCTCATATGTAGGCTCACCATTAATAGAATATTTCAATCCAAGGCTATCTGTCTGCTTTGGAATTTCATTACCAATAATGGGAGTATGATGATATGGAATCTTCACATTGTTATCTGCGAGATCATTGGTTTTCGCTTCTAAATTTGGTTGACAGGGGGTCACGTTCAATTCTTTACTCATTTTCTGGAAGAGAGCTCTCTCATGTTCCTCTTCATGCGACATGTACATAAATTTCTCTTTATCTGCTCGAGCTGCATCAAAAACAATGCTGTAGGATAAGTCCTCCTTTTTATCCCAGTTTCCAAACTTTGGGATAGTAGTATTCTTTCGCCACTGCATTATAACAACCTTCATTAGGGCACAGCGTTAGAAAATGATAAAAGAAATCTAGTGAACCACTCCAATATATCCCTGAATATCTGTTATTTCTTAAGTGACTTCAACCAACCACTGAAAAAGAGAAATATCTGTTATTCCAAAATATCCCTGAAATATCTGTTATTCCAAATTATAGCTGTGTGTCTGTGAGAGAGAGAGAGAGAGAGAGATGGCGCAGGCGAGCTGAGAGGGGCAGAGAGCTCATACAAGTTTTAGCTCCAAATCTCGGGTTTGAGGTTTTGGGACATCATTTTATTAAAGTGGGCACTTTGACCACTTGACAATGTGAACAGGTTATTAAATTTCCAGTGACCCAAATGGCAACAGGCAAGTATAATGTTTGCACAAGTATTAATGAGGAGAACCCTTGAGTCTTTACCCAACAATAGAGAATTTGGAGAAGTATTGAAAAAAACTATGGTACTTCGGAGTTTCAAAATATACGCTAGAAAAGCTAATAATTCCTAAAACATGAATGGCAAGCTAAGGAGAATAAATGTATGGTTTTTTGAGATTTATAAACTCATGTGTTGAGGCAAAACATGTGGAAACAATCTTCATCACCATAAATTGAAAAAAATTGAACTATACAAGAACGGTGATATAATAGGGGATCAAGATGATTCAACGAACAGAATAATCTAAGAATCCTTGTGGGAGGGATCCTAAATCATTTTTCGGCCATGGATAGTAGAATAGAATGAATCAGACTGGATTAGAGAGAGTTCAAAATACGAACAATTGGAGTATAACTAACAACTTACATTCAGCCTCAGCATCTTCATGCCACACTAGAATAACCCATTATGCTAAGCTATGGTAAAATTTGATCTCTTTGTACATCACCTATTCCACGGTGTTTTAAACCATTGCATCAAAATAAATGGATGTAAATACCTACTCATAGCGTTTGACGATGCATTGCATATCCCAATACTATGAACTGAAATGGGTACATATTGTAAGTCTTGCTTATTTAGACATCTTGTGCACACTTACATTAAATATTCAGGCTAAACAACCTATGATCAGTTCATTATGGAGAATCCTTCTCATTTACATTCTTAGAAAACAGATCAACCCAAATCATCAAATAACAAGGAATTCATATATATATATATATATATATACACACACACAGAGACACAGAGATAAACATGTTGAAAAGATGTTGGATTTAAGATAAAAAAACCCCAAATGGAGCATAACAACAACCCCTTGGGTTCTGTGAGCAAACTTTTGCTCTAAGCATCTATTAATGTACAGAGACATTTTTCATGAGCAACTGCAATATACGAGAAAGAAAAAAGAGCAAGAAAACAAAAGAGAGATGAAAGGTAAGAGGAGCAAACCGGCATGATTGATGGGCGCTTGAGACAACTGAGGAGATGTATGTATGTAATTACATGTTCAATTCTGTGAGTGAGCGTGTGTGTCTGCTCTGTCTCTAAATGCAGTCAGTAGAGACAGAGAGACACAGAGAGAGAGAGAGAGAGAGGGAGATATCTGCACATAAATGTATCTATCTACTTCTTCATGTTTCAAAATATTACAGAAGTAGGCCCAATCTTTCCATATAGAACTTTCAACTATGTATGTACATAATTTATGTGTGGCTTTATGATGTGTCTCATAGTATGAACCATACGTACCATACGTGCATTCGCATTCGCGAAAGAAAATACCCTCAAAGAATGATAAATACCATTCTTTTGGATTAACTATTTATTATGAGGTAGATAAGCCTAAAAATGAAAAAAAAAACAAAAAAACATTAAAACAATGGGGGAAAAACAAAAAAAAAAACACAAGAATGTTTGGATAACATTCGCATTCGTTTTCCAACGTAGGAAAACGAATGTTATACTAGACGAACACGAATTTTACGTACTATGATGTGTCTCTGGACTCTCTTCTGGGACCCAATCCTACTTGTTTCTCTATGTATGTTTATACATATGTCTGGTCAAAGATCAATAGCTCGAAAACTCCTTCTCTAGTCTCGTATCATGTCTCTTCCAGATTTCAAACTTCGTCTCACGAGCCATTCACATTCAAAGACCCCCCCACCCCACTGTCGCATATCGTGTTTGTTGGAACTTGGCATTGCACATTATCTCTCTTGGGTTGTGTTTGCATGTCGTAATCATGCTTGCTCGCTCATAATAAAATCGATACTTTCAACCCAGTAGGGTCTTTGATATCAATGAACTCGCAAGCTATACATTTGTAACAAAAAAACTCCTTTTCGATTCCCGAAATTGATCGTATGCTTTATTGATGATGGAATTCGTTATCAAACATGTACATTTACATGATACTTTAATGGTTAGTTAATATCCTCTGGAAAAGTGGGCTCTTTCACAGATGCACGATGGGGATGCTAGAAAACATATACATTACACATTGCTTCTACATTGAAATACTCTAGCAAGAAGCATGCTTACACACCTCAGCCATGCTACATTAAGATCACACGTAAATTTTCTTGATAGTACCACCATACATACTTTTTGTCTCTCTCTAGTATATCTTTATGCAATGATACAAATGATTTTACATGTATAAGCAAGATGTGGCAAGATGATTGATATATATGTTGCAAAGGACCAAGTTTCAAAATGGCACAACAATGGGAAACTTTCATAAAAGTCATGTCTTGATCGAAGAATTGTGTTTTGATTAACCAGATACATTGCAATGGTGCCAAGTAAAAAATGGTTTGATAAAGCATCGATTGTTTTAATTTTCTTCTTATTTTTCTCACACCCTTGGATTAGGGCGAAGACTAGGAAAGGGGTTTATTCGTCCTATTTATTCTCTTCTTTTCCTTATTAAAATTCGAGACTTGCCACAATATTTATATATTTTGGACCCCGACCGTTGGAACACCAATGTTCATGTTCCTTCTTTCTTCCTTTTCCTTTCCCTTTTTATTGTCTTTTCTTGTCGTATTCAACACAAATATTCAACCAAACACACACCCACAAAAGAAACCTCATACAACCAAACAAAAAACATTCCCCCACATATCTGCAACTATAGACACATGCACATACGCATAACACACACACACACAAATTTAGACACATACATATAACACACAAACAAGAACATACACAAGCAAACACATACGCACTCACTAGGGACAACTATAATTTAGCTTGGGTAAACCCCTTTTACAAGGATGCCCGCCCCAATTAGGGCCACCTTTTGTTTTTATTTGTTATTTTTTCCCTTGGGGTTGGGGAGGAGAAAAGGAGAAAGAATTCTCTTCCTTTTCTATCTCTTAAACACAAAGCCCTTTGCCACTTTATCTATTTATTTTGGACCTTTATCTTTCTGTTCTCGACACTCACAATCCTTCTTTTCCCACATGTGTATACATAGACACATATATGCTTGCAAACATAGACATGCACATACACATAAGTATCCACATAAAAATAAGTAGTCTAGGTTTTTGTTAGTATAAACATTGTATGTTAAGCATGTCACAACAACTATTTCCATATGTAGTATGCATGTAATTATATATTGTCACGTATGTAGTATGTACATATCTCTACATGCATGTGTGTAGACACATGTATGTATACATGTGAATATTGTAATGTTTGCATTATCTCTTACATGTGTGTTTGCATGCATGTATGTAGATGCGTGCTGCTACATGTGTATGTATATTTTATGTATGCATTTGTATATTGTAATGTATCTATCTATTCATATCTTGTACGTATGCATGCATGTATATACTTATTTGTATTTGTGTGTTTAGTATTTATGTATTTAAATATTGTAATGTATGCACATACATATGTTCGTATTTAGTCAATATGCATTAAGTATGCTTATACGTGTGCATATAATGTATGTGTGGATGGTGGATGAATGTAATATATGCATTTTATAGATTTGTATATGTATGCATGGATGTAATGCATACAATGCCCATGTAATGCATGTATATTTTGCTATAAAATTATGTAATTTGAATGCATCATATCTTCTACCACATCATCCATATGCTTCATATATTTGTTTTCCAAATCTCATTTTTATTATTTCAAAATTCTCATTACTCAAATATTAGTACTTTTAAACAATTTCTCAGAATCTGGTATTAGAAGATGTTAATATTTATTTCTTTCTGATTCACACTCATGATTAATCAACCAATATGCAAGAATGCAGGTAAAGATATTCCCCACATCTAAACGATTGCATCATTAGTTTTCCAAGCTTATAATGCACTCTTCCTGTGCAAACTTATTTACCTCTCAGATTTTTGAGGTTTTTTTCATTTCCCAACTTGAGTACAAGAGTCCACTTTCTAAACAAAAAAATGTCTTGCTAAAAATGTTACATTTATCCCAAGCAAATAACAGAAAGCAACAAAGTGTTTGGCATTAACTTATTGTTTCATTCCACATGATACCAAAATACAAATTCGAGTTACTTTATATACATGAAAGTGTAAGTGGTAATTCTAGTTATACAATGACTACCCTATTGTCTTTTTTTACAGAGTATTACATCATATTTACAAGATATTTAATTATGTTGCTGCGACTTGACAAAAATGGACACTGATGTGAAGAAACCAATTCCTCTTCATAGCTGGCAAAATAGAATGATATTTTAGTTAAATCAAAATGTGAACGACAATAATGCAAGATCATTGTTATCTTCAACATGCCTTACAATAAGATGAAAACAATTTCTTGAAAATCATACTTTCTCACAACTTTTAAAGCAATTCTTGTTAAAATTAGTTTATTGATCCTAAAACTTGTCAGTCACCACATCCAGCTATAAAGAAACAGAAGATGGAATGGCTCAAAAGAAATAGTATAAGTAGCGAAAAGTGCAAGAATGTATAAAAAAGGCACAAAGTCCAGTTAGGAAAAAGAATAATAAGCGACGGATAATATGGTTAAACATACCATCAATGTTTAACCACGTTCAACGAACACAGAGTTGGCAAATAATAAATGAAATGATGACTTGGGCAATGCATTGATGATGCAATGATTGTGGTGTTAACACATACTTTTAATTGTGTACAAATTGGTAATTCCTACATCTCTAGTCTTAATACCCTATCAAAAGATAGGTTTTCCTACCTCTCTTTAACTGTGTCTAGTGGAAAAGTATGTGAAAAAAAATCGCTACAGGGGTCTATCAGTGATGTACGTGTTACTTTTAAGTTCCTTGCCATGATATGATTCATGATGTTCATCCATTTACACTGTAATCAGATGTAATGATTGATGAAAACATGGCTACAAATAATATGCATGCACATTGAAGATTTTATTGATATGTGATATGACCATAAATGTCCTAGAGGCCTAATCCAGGCCCATGGTTAGTTAAGTGAAATTTTTGCACCAAAGTCCCTCTCAAGGACATTACTGATGGCCATCACATTGAGCACTTACAGTAATATAATCCTAGAATTGATAGTCAATATGGTGTTCAAAGAAAATATTATGTGAATACTCAACATATCTTAATATTCATTATTTTCATGGTGCAACCCCTAATCTTCATACACCACGGTCTAAGGATAAATTTAAACATCACAAGAAAAAAATGACTCACAAAACATAGCTAGATTATTCATTACCTGTCTGATTCGTCTCCTCTGCTTTCGAAGAAAATTCAGCTTATCTCTCCATTCAGCTTCAAAACATTAAGTTAATGCTGTCAGTAGATATTGCTTGGGAATTGATGCTAACACATTTTGAAAACTAAAAATCTCAACCTGCATCTTGAAAACGCTCTTCTGCAGCTGCTACAAGCATGTTCTTCACAAGGGTTATTTCCTCTGCTATAGGATCATACCCATCCTCGGGACTACAAAATTTCCCTCTTCTTGATGTTAGCAAGAATAGGAAACATTAGACATTCATATCTGTTGAAGTACGTAAGAGGAAACCATCTCACCAATCTAAAGATGAAAAATCGTTATTCTGTACTCTTTTGGCAGCGTATATGGGCTTCACGGCATCGGTATCAACTAAAACTTTGTTCACATATATGGGCACCTAACATCATTTTATACCGTCAAATTGCATCCATCTTACACAACCAGTATAAACACAAAGGAACGCTGGGATTTCTTTTATGACGAATCCTCACCTTACATCTTACAGCTAGATTTATAGCGTCAGAAGGACGGGCATCAATGCTTTGCATTTCCTTTTCACCTGGCTGCGCATCCATCAAGACAACTAGATTATAGACCAGGAAGGAATATAATTTTAAGATAAAAACCTTTGTCCCATAAAGCAATAGAAATGTTTTACCCTTCCAATAAATATGCGAGCATGGTAAACATCAGCAATCCTCTTAGTCACTCTCACCATCCGGACCTGATGAGGAGGATTTCAATACCAAGCAGTAAACCTTTGAATCCAATTAATAAACATCCTAATGCAAACAGCAGTAAGATATTGCAGTTCTCAATGTAAGGCATCTCAACTAACCTCAAAGTTCAGTTTAGCAACAAGATCCTCCATCAAATGGTACTGATTTGGACGCACCTAATCACAGCAGTTCAATAACAGATCAACATTGATAGTAATAATAAGGAGAATTGAGATTATGCCCATTCGTCATTAAACTGCTATTGACACAGTGAATGATATGATCAAAGCCCATGAAAGATTGATACATCACAAGAGGCCCACGTATCAATGTATATCACCAAAGTCCCATGAGAGATCAATATATATATATCACTATGGTCCTGTGAAATCCCAATATATCTCACAGTAGCCCATTTAGATGAATACGTCACAAACGGTTCATGAAAGATGAATATAGCACAAGCATTCATTAAAAGATCAATACACCAAAATCACAGAGACTAATGATTTGCCATATGAAATAGAGGATCACCTTTACTTCTTCTCCATGGATAGCTTTCATCAGCATGCCAATTGCAGCATCACCTGCCCACGGTAAATACCCATAGAGATTAGAGTCCTGTGATATATCAATATATCAAAAGAGTCCCATGAAAGAGTCTGTTAAACCATACCTACTATGATTGGTAAAAATAGTTCAGTTTCAGAGAGAATCTTTAAAAAGATGGTGGGATTGCTTGATCTGTACAGAAGCTTGCCCTTGGGAGGGCTCACATGGTCAACCTCCACCTCCCCTCCATTTACTAAAGTCATGAATAGATGCCCCTTTGATGGCAAAAGGCTCACTAGACATGACAAAAACACAGAAAACTCAGCACAAACAACTGTTGACCTGGAAGATGATATTGTTATAAAACCATCAACTAGATAAAGCTATGATCACCATAGTGTTCATAGGAAAATCATGATAATAGCTCAGAAAATATTCACATTATTACACACAAATGTTATTTGAGGACATAGTATAACTCAAAGAGCAACTAAGAAATAATTAAGTTAATGAAAAGTGTAACGATTCCACTGGAAAGATTGAGATCTGATTCTGGTCAGATTATCTGATGCACAATGGTTTCTTCTTACAACATGATCCTTTTGTTCAGATTTCTCTTCCATGATAAAGATCAAGATCTGACGCAGAATGCTTCTTTTTAACAATGTGAACCATTGTGAAAATGTGTACACTAAGATTAACTCCTATCCGATGCATACTTTCATTCAACAACATGATCCTTATGTTCAGATTTTCATTCCATGATCAGATCTTATATCTGCATACCCAAATTTAGCAACATGAGACTTAGAGAATCCTTCCAATCTGTGATCAACATCTTATGAATATTCCATTCTCTGATGTATACTTTCTTTCAACAAAATGCATTATGGGGCTTTCATTCAGATGTGATAATAGAATGGATAACTTCAAAATGGTCATGTTGTTGAAAGATTTACGTTCTGTGGTCAGGTCTTATCCAAAGCATACTTTTGTGGAGCAAAAACAGTATTTCAGACAGAATCAGATATTCATGTGTCAACAACATGTGCATTTGTGAAGATTTTTCCTTCTATGATCAGCCCTTATCTGATGCATACTTGCATTGAGGAACACGAGGCCTTGTGAGGATTTTCATTCTATTATCAGATGCTACCTATTGCATAAAGCACCTTTGTTTCCAATCCTTTTGTTCAGATTTCCTTTATGAAAACTTATCTCCTGCATTCTTGTCAACAATGTGATAAGGTTTCATTCTTACCTTGCGCAATGGATTATTGTGTTCAACAACGTAATTTTTATGTTCAGACTCCATTATGATATCTGATCTCATGCCTCTTTATCAACAACGTGATTCTTTTGCTCAGGTTTCTGTTCGATGTTAAAATCTAATCTGATGCATACTTGCTTTCCACGAAAAAGGCGCCTTTGTGAATATTTTCAGAAATTATCCAATGCATAAACGTTTATAATCACGTGAGCCTTTCAAGTATTTCCATTATATCACCAGATCTTAACTAGTTTACACTTTTTTTTCGACATTTCCATTCCATGATCAGATCTTACCTTGCATTTAAAAGCATGAAACTTTTATTCAGAATTTTCAATCTATGATCAGGATCTGATCTGGTGAGACATACTGGGTTTCAAATGCATGATCCTTCTGTTCCAATGTCTGGACTACGATCAGATTGTATCTAAAGAATAATTCTTTTACATATTATTCTCTGATCAAGAGGATCTTATCTGATCTTACTTGTTTTTAACATAATCAGAGATTTGTTCATTCTATGCTCAAAATCTTACAGAATGCATATTTGTTTTCAAAACCATTCTTTTTGTTCAGATTTTTTATTTTATGATCAAGATCAAGAATAGATAGAGAAAGCATAATACTTTTGTTCAGATATTTGTTAGATGATCAAAATCTTAAGTTTTACATCATTTTTTTCAAGAGAACGATCTTTCCGCTAAAATTTTAATTGGATGATCAAGGATAAGACCAAGGCCAGACCAGGACCAACCAAGTTCCAATAAAACATACTTCATACAGATCAAAGATTGGAAGACAGCCAAACCTGCTTCGACAACATGAGCCTCGATGTAGTTTGCGTCTTCGCCATCCCATGAGGTCTTCTTTGAAACTTCATCATTAGGGTTAGGAATCGAACATCGTAATCCATGCCGAGTCCGCGAGGATAATGAAATCTTCTTCCGGAAGGAGAAGAGATGATGTGTGGGGGATGCGGATAAACTTCTTCTCCTGCCATTGGATAGTGGACGGGTCCAACGACTATGACGCATTAGGATTCCTGAGGAGGTGAATGAGGCGATGGGGAAAGAAGGGGATCTCAGAGCTTCCATGGCCATGAAACCCCAAGGAAGAAGAAGAAGAAGAAGAAGAAGAAGAAGATCAAGGCAGAAAAAAGAAACCAAAAATCCACAGAAAGCGAGGAGAGGGGGGGGGGGGGGGTCCAAATATACAGAGAACCAGATGCAAGGGGGTTAAATTTACAGAGAAGGGAAGCAGAAAAAGGAAACCCTAATTTACAGAGAGCAGAAAAAGGAAGCAGAGACCCTAATCCGCAGGAAACGCAAACAAAAAATTAGACACGCTGTATGAAGAATGTAGTTTCTCTCTCTCTTTCTTGATTTTTTTTTTTGTCTATCAGACTATCTCTTCTTTGTGTGTGCTCTTTCTTTTCTGGTTTGGATAAGGCAGAGAGAGAGAGAGAGAGAGAGAGAGATTTTCCTCTTGGATAAGGCTCGTGATGACACGTGTCCACAGGCGATTGGCCGTGATGGAATCCCGGGCCCGCCACGGCACGTTCACGTTCACGATCACACTGGCAGCCACCTCCCATTCGTTGTCGAAAGGGCTTGTACGAAGTCTCTCTCTCTCTCTCTCTCTCTTAAAAGGCTCGTGATGACACATGTCCACATGCGATTGGCCGTGATGGAATCCCGGGCCCGCCACGGCACGTTCACGTTCACGATCACACTGGCAGCCACCTCCCATTCGTTGCCGAAAGGGCTTGTACGAAGTCTCTCTCTCTCTCTCTCTCTTAAAAGGCTGAGATCGAAGGTGAACAATGATCCTTGGCTTGAATACATACATACATACTTGTGTTAGTATACATATATTTATGGAGTTCTTGCTCCAACTTAAGAAGAAATTCTACCAAATTTCAATTGTCATTGTTGATTTTGCATTTTTTGCTACATTATTCCCATCGATATGCCCATCTGTTGTAGTAAAGAAGAATATTTGTGGTTTTGGTCAATTACAACTACCAAGCATTCATCGACCCTAGTCCACTATCGATGAAAAACACATTCAACAAAAAAACATTGATGGCTTGTTCATACTTCTCCCACATTAATATATGTTATTTATACATTAATATATGTTATTTATATGTACATATTTGTTTCCTCTCGGAGAAATACAAGTCTATCATTGAAAGAGTGATACTTGTTATCAGCCATCCCACTGTTAAAAGAGGCATGCCAAACTTGTTGATCTTGTTTATGTGATCCATCATAAACATAGGGTACAATCTTTTGCACATTTTAATAATGGATTCAGTCGGGTAGAAAAGCCTTTCTCCAAGGATCTATTGCCATTGATTTCATTGACAAATTTCAAATCTTTCCTCGTCAAAGACTTCAACCACTATTTTCCTCTCTTGTTCTTGGCTCCAATATGTTGTGGATTTCTTTAATATGGTTGTCAAATCCCAATTTCAATGTGCCTAGAATCCCCACGACTTGATAATTTTATCTTTCTTGACGTTTCTTTAAACTTCAAACATCTTGCAATGGAATGATTAGTGGGTTTAGTAGTTAGTTCATGAGAATTTTGATTTACTACATCAAAGATTTTCCGATCAACCAACGTCTTTGAAACACGAAGTGGTAATTCCAAAGGAGCAAGCTAAGAATCTTGGTCTTCTCCTATTCGTTCCATTTTCCATTCCACTAATTGTCTTTTCATAAGTTCTACTCAAATCACATTTTAACCAATAGTTGCCTTGGTGATTCTTCCTCATCATGATAAAATGTCCATTAGCTTCACAAAACTCTTTGATGTGGCGGAGCATTGATTCTTTCGTAAGGAACTTTTTGTCGGGTCCATAAGCAGGGAAACATTAGGGTTAAAATATCAAGGTTTCCACTTTTCATCCCAAAAATAGAAATTTACACAAGTATAATTTTCCTTTTTATATCAATTTATATTACAAAAATTACCTTACTCGAATATAGGGTTTAATTATTGGGGTTACAATAAGGATTAAAATACTAGGGTGTAAGTAGTAAATAATGCAGTGTTTGGAGTTTCCTTTATTATCTTAGATACTCATAGGTTATAAATGGTAAGCCTCCAGCCTTACGCAAACACCATCATGAACAAGTGGTCCTTAGAACAAGGGGAGAATGGGGGAGAGAAACTAGAGGTGTTCCTTTTGTCCCATCATTAGTTAAGACTATTAAACCAACACAAGCTCACACTTTAAACCATTGTAGTTCAAGTTTGATATACCAAACAAGACCATTATAAGATCCCGAACCATTTCGAATTCTGAAACGCAAATCAAACTGAATTAGACAAATTAAATCATTAAAGCACAGTTCCATGGTTCAAATTTGGGGCAAACAAGAGCATTGTCAGCTACCAATGAATATGAATAAGACTTCATGCTCAAAACATTCAACAAATAGGGCATGCATTAAACGAGTAGAAGTGAGTAAAGGCAATCTGACTCATCAACCACATGACTGTACAGCATACTAGAACAAGGTCAGCCATCCATGCACCAAATGATGGACCATGGATTTGGAAGTATATTGCCAAAAAAATTGTTGATTGGAACTCATACTGTCTATACATCGCAAGATCAGATTCAACATGCTCATATGGATGGTATATATAATATAATCATAGCCCATGCTCATCATGACACTTTTATTCAAAGCGTATGTATATACATTAATTCATATCGCATATAGATGGCATAAAACATGCATGCTCCACAAACCATGACACTTATGCACTTCATGAAGTGCATAAGGTCATCATTTGAGATTTGTAGTACCATCCTTTGGAAGGTTGTCTGTGCATTCGTTAGCTCATACAACATGGACAATGGCTAGGAAAACACACCGTATTAACTAATAAATACACAAACAAGAAAACACATGAAATCAAATAATAAATGTACAAGCCTCATAAACATCAGACCCTGTAGTTTTTTATTACAAGGGATGTTAAGACACACAAATTAAACAAAACGCATGTATCGAGAGACACAAAGAGAACAAATGCCTTAAGGAGTCTTCAGTTGAGCAAAACTAGAAAAAAAGAAGGAAATAAGGCCTACAGTGTTATGGTTTACAGATTTGTAGCAATCACAGGATAACTAGTTAGGAGAGCATGTGTTTACTAGAAATCTGAGGTGAAGCTTTTGCTATAGAAATCTCATTTCCACATCTCATCTATGAAATCCACTTTTTCTTTTCTCTATAAGAAGCACCCTTGCCATTAAGCCACTCGTATATGCCCTAGAACCAAGACATGGTATGGAGCCACCACCACATTGTATGGAGTTACACCAAAAGCCTTCCTCAAACATTGCTTGATGATAGTTAGAACCCACTATAGCTTGATGACAATTAGCGCCCATCATAGCTCAATGACAATTACAACCCACCATAGCTTGATAGTAATTAGAGGCCTCATAGCTCGATGAAAATTACAACCCATCATAGCTTGATAATTAGAACCCATGAACGTTTGATGACAATTAGAACCCGTCATAGTACACCGGTCAATAATAACATACAGCATTGTTCTCCTTCTCACACTATTCACATGCCAGCTTGGTATCGAAACTACTTAGACAAATAGCAAAAGCTTGAAAAGCCGACAATGGATACCTATAATCCATTGTAAAGATATCTTTTCCGATCTTCCCAAACTGCAAAATCACCTTATCTAGCTCACTTTGAGGCAATACTGGACTTGGGTCCAATGCTGCAACAAGCTGAAAGTTCTTTACTGAAGCGACTGTCACACGCCCTCGGAAATTAAGGCACCAACATTGCAATTGCTCATGCCATCTCGGAGCTTTGTTTTTTAATACCAATGGGCTTGTATGATGATCTATATCCACTTTGGTAATAAGATCACTACCAACCTCTGAAAATGGTCTAGAATACGGAACTGAAGCAAAAGAGTCATCTGAAGAGATAGGAAGCTCAGTGGGTGTCAGTACACTTCCTCCAATCTCCATAGCTGATGCAGGGATAGAGTGCAAAGTACATTGCATTCTTCTCGGACCCCTCGTGCCAAGAACATTGAGCTCATACACAATATTAGCCACATCGTAGGTATATGCTGGAACTCTTGGAGATACTTTCTTGGAGCTGATACGTCTAACTGATCGGCTACTTGGCACAATGGCCCCATTCAATGGAGGTTGGCTATCGTGTACAGCGAACTTGGTCCCAAGGAAATTCGACCTGTAAATGAATGCCACATTATTACTGTCATATAACAAGACATGACATGCTTCTAAAGCACAATATGAAAAGTGCAGTCTTCCTAATGCTTATGAGAGACTATATGGTCATACATGATCATAAAACAGGGCATTCCATGCCAAAGCACAATATAAAATTCGTCATATTTATGCATTGTATAAAAACTTTGGACAGAGCCAGAGTTAAATGTTTTATAGATTCATGAGGCTTCCTTATTGAAATGCTAAATTTTAATTTATATATACGCACATATAGATGATGATATGGCATACAATAGATTTTTGTACGTTACAACATTAAGATTCTGGGTTTGAGTCTTAAGAAATGGGTTTGATGCTCCATTCATTACAATAACTCCTCATAATTTTAGTTTGACATCATGCACACTAACAATTTGCTCCGTAAAAAATGGGTTTACAACATTGACTTTGACGTTTTCCTACAACATAAGAAGTCAGAAGATAACATATAGACTTTAAAATAAAGACCGGAGGTGATGAAATTAATGTTGATTCACATCAGTATAGTCATAAAAAATAATTCAATTAACACATCTAATTTCATGTTGCTTTAAAACCTAGAAAAAACACGGTCACCTCAACTTTCCGATGTAATTGTTACCCCCTCTTGACATATCCTCTGCATTTAATGAAATGACATAGTCTGTGCTTGTAGCTCGACGTACACGTCGAGCTGCTAAAAGAAACTTGCTATTCTCTACCGCCAGGGCTGCAAGGCAAATGAAAATTTAGAAAAATATGTTAAGAACAAACCTTAGTATATATGATAGGAGATATTTTCCATACAAAACTCACAAGGAGATAAGCCAAGATAGAGGTAATATGCAGAGTTCGCCCTGTCTCGCCGAATGAAACATTGCATTGGACTTTCTCTTGGACCCGGCTGCAACCAAAACCAAATGTATTACATTTCTGAAAGAAAATGTTATTCTCTTTACTAACCCAGTTTCAACATTATATATCATCACAGAACTATAAGTAAATGAACAAAAGTAAAGATAGTCAATTAACTCCCTGTTCTCAAATATTGTGTTATTTGGGCACAAGGACAATTCATATCCTTTTACTCTCTTTTTTATGTGTTCATCAAGAGTATTTGGAGAAGCAATGTATAAATAAAGGGGTTTTGGGGAACTAAAGAGAGAGACTCAAAGGTTTACTCTGGAGAACTTTATTTTTTCAAGATAAAAATGTGTTTGTCACCTGTTTAAGGCTGATAGGGAATGTGAGCATTCCAGACTCTTCAGGAGTTTTCACAAGTTCCATGGTGATCTCTCTCCATGTCTTACACACTGCAGAGCAAGCAACAACATGTTTCCGAGATGGCCATGAGCCTTCAGCTGATTCAACTCTTTGTAGAACATCTCGAAGAAGCTCAGGGGGGAGATTAGCCCAACAGCTTTTCGAATTATCTACTATAGTGGATGATAAGGATTCTAGAACTGCGCTCTGAGAGCGAACTCTTCCACTATGAGGAAACCTTAAACTTAAAGTTCTTCGAGAAACATTTCCAACATTTTCCGTTATATCCTTGAGATCACGAACTATGGATCTTATCAACATCTTGCTTGCGACTACTGAAAGTTGCTTCCAAAACCTTGACTTACAAGGTTTCCAACGAGCAAAAATTTACTTTGTCACTTAAGATCTATCGAGAATCAATGGGAAATCTTACTTAAACCCGTGGCTTATATGCTTTCAAAACAAAGCAGTTTGTCGATTATTATCTACCAAGAATTGGTTGGAAATTTTGTTCAAAACCTTGATTTACATGTGAACCACTTTCAGGTGAGGGGAATATGAGTATATGAATACCGAGATCTATCAAAATAACTGAAGTGAGATTTTGTTGCAACCTTGATTAATATGCTACCAAATTGATTGATGTGCTTTCAGATAAGCAGAAAAGGTGTGTATTTATTATGGAATATCAAGAATCAGTGAGAGTATTCTTTTTCTGATGACCAGAAAAGCAGTATATTGATATTAAGAAATATTAGGAATAGGCAGGATAGATGAATAATATCTCCATTCTGTTGTTCGCATATTTGAGAAATGTGCTATATCTGCAAAAACAACATCAATATAGGAAGACATAACTGAGTTTCTGCACTAAAGAAAAATAAAACAATTATAAAAACCTGCGAAAGGATCATCTTTTGTCTGTCTTTTTCGTTTTTAAAAAAATAAAAATGAAAAGAGCTCTCATATTTCTTTCTTTCTTATCTCTCTTTTTGTGCATTAACAGAAAGAGAACAAATGAGCAGACAAACAAAGATTTCAAACTGTAAACAGAAAAGTATGAGGATTCCTCACAGTCAAACGAATAATACTCTTTAATGAGTGGTATGGTGTTTCTAACTCAGAATCTCAAAGTGACTGTAAATGGCTAAAGAAAGAAAGATACATTAACGTATTTTTAAGAGGCCAAAAATGACCTAAAGAAACTGTTATCAATTCTTTGCCTTGAAACAATTTTTTTGCAGACAGCATCAAGCAAAGAAAGTTAATTCCTTTACAAGAAAGATATACAGATGAAGAAAGGAAAAACAGAAAAAGAAAGAATGAATGAAGGATAAGTTGCCTTCAAAGTAATCAAATGTACAGAAAAATATGGCGATGTAGTGATGTTCAAACTTCACGTTTTCATTCAAATTCCATGCTTCTTGATGAAGAAATAGAAAAGCGGAGGGAATAACACGAACAAAGCTAGCCACAATGAAAAGCTTCTTTCAGTCTGTTTCAGGGAAAGAGATAAACAAACAAATATTGAAATATATATTCTGGGAGACGCTAGAATCAAGTTCAGACTATATCAGACAGAGAAATAAAATCTTTTATGAAGACTTTGAAGGCATGAATTAAAGGTCATTCTATCTCCAAACGAGAGAGAGAGGAACTAACATAATTTCGAACAAACGTTCTAAGAAAACCTTAAATCAAGTTCAGACTATTTCCCAAAAAGAGAGCAAAAAAAAATATAAAAAAATCGTATTTTGAAACACAGATCTGTCTCACAAATCCTGAATGAAAGTTCAATCTGTCTCACGGAGATAAAGAAATACTAGAATCAAGTCCGGTCTGTTTAGAATTTTTAAACAGATAATATCAACATCAGAGAAAGAAAGAGAGAGAGAGAGAGAGAGAGAGAGAGAGAGAGAGAGAGAGAGAGAGAGAGAGAGAGAGAGAGAGAGAATACACGGACATTATCAGAACCCTAAATCCGACCTTAAATGAACCGTCTGGAAAACCCTAACTCTTAACCATAGATGAAAGTCGGCCACTTACTAGGAAAGGAAAGCCTAGCTGTGCAGAGAAATTTTGCGAGAAACATCCGAGCGTTTCAGATATCACGAGGTTTTCCTCGTGATTAAATGCCTCTAGATGATGCGACAGAAATGAGAGAAAAAGAGCTCACCTAAGATTAGCCCCGATGAAAGTCTTTCTTTACTCTGATATCAAGAACAAATTTTTTCAATAGCTATTGTCGGCAACCCTACTTCCAACCTCAACAGAAATGCCTGAGAAACCCTAAATCGAGCCTCAGAATGAGGTTTTCCTGTAAAAGCCTAAATCTGATGTCAAAAGAAGCAGTCAACTGAACCCTAAATCTGACCTCAAAGCGAATAGTCGGGGAAACGACGACGACGAAGAAGAAGAAGAAGAAGAATGATATCAAACCGGAAAGGAAGCGGATCCAGAAATGCGAAACGTACCAGAAAGAAACAGGAATTCTGCACAGGAAACTGCTTGAAAAGATCCGATCTGTAAACAGGGAAGCCGAAGGAAACGATCTCCGAGTTCGTGCAGGGGAGGGAGGGAGGGAGGATGGATAGAAATGAATCAGATCGAGATCGAGATCAGATCGAGATCAGATCTTACTTACTTACTGCTCGGTTGGGAAAAAAGAATGAATGAATGAGATGATCGGTAGGATGGATGGATGCGCAGAGGAAGAAGCCATTGGAGAGAGCCGGGCGAGGGCGAGATTAGAGACAAATAGAGACAGAGACAGAGAGAGAGAGTGGGTTCTTTTTCTCTTTTCCCATTTTCCATTTTTTGTTTTGTTTTGCTTTCTGTTCCTTTTTCGTTTTTGCTTTTTTCTTTTCTCTTTTTCGCTTTTTGTTTTTCGTTCTCTGTTTTTTGATTTTTCGATTTTTCTCCCTTTTTTCGTTTTTCTTTTTCTCCCTTTTTTCGGTTTTGTTTTTTGTTTTTCGATTTGTTGTTCTTCATTTTTCGTTTTTTCGATTTTTCTTTTTCGTTTTTCGTTTTTATTTGTTATTTGTTATTTGTTTTCTGTTCTTCAATTTTTCTTTTTTCTTTTTTCTTTTTCTCTTTTTGCAAAAATAACGTTTGTGGGTCTTTGTATGTGTATGTGGCGGGTGGGGTTCCTATGTATGAGTGGGCCTTCTGTCGGAGAGTTCTCACTGTTATTATGTCCATGTATGTATGTATTGGAGTATTATGTATGTATGCATTTACATATTTGTGGTATGTATGTATGTATGTATGTATGCATTTACATGTTTGTGGTATGTATGTATATGTGTGTGTGTGTGGTATGTGTGCATGTGTGGGGTGGGTCTATGTATTTGTGCGTCTGGAGTCCATGTATGTATATGTGTGGCATCCCCATATTTGTATCTTGTAACAAAGTCCGAGTATATATACGTGCAAGTCATTTGTATGTGCATGTATGCATTTGTGCATCTCTCTCTCTCTCTCTCTCTCTCTCTCTCTGTATATATATTTGTAGATTGTATGTGAGTCTGAATACATGCATCTATGCATTGTATCTATATTTTGGTTGTGGCCTGTGTTTGTGTGTTCATGTCCTAGTGTGTGTATCCCTATTTATGTATGGGTCTCAATATGTATTTGAATCTTGTATCCGTGCATGCGTGCCTGTGTATTCCCCTCATGTATTTGAGTATGTATTCATATCTCATGTTTTGAGTATGTATTCCTACCTCTGTATCTATTTTTTGTATTGCTATCTTATATACGTGTTTGTAGGTTGAGACTTTGCATGTGTTAGAACCCTAGAGCATTGTTAAAAGTGTGTATGTGATGCCCACCCACTTGTGCCTCTTGTTTATGTTTTTGTCTAGATGGAGCCCATGTTATCCTTCTTCCTAGTCATCCTCAATCATGTTTGTCACGTTTTTTTGACTTCTAGAATCTATACGCATCATGAGATGCATTGTTCAGACCAACTATATAGTCAATGGCATGTATGTAGGCCCTAGGGGTGCCCCCATTCCCAACCCCCCATCAAAGATCCATTTTTCAAACCCCAACAAATTGCAACACAGCCCCAAAAAAGATCAAAGACATTACTGTGACAAAGCCCCTTGTACTTGTTGCAAATTCGTTAGAGTCCCATCCACATATAATGCAGTGTCATCTGCAAATTCCGAGTCCAATATATCTTGTCCATGCATTGGCATTGCCAAACCACGCAAGCCTATAGATTGTGATGATATAAATGCATGCATTGCTTCCGCAAACAGAAGGAACAAAAATGGTGCAAGTGGACATCCTTGGCGAACAAAAACAGTTTTGTATAGCGTCTGGAGCTAAGTTAAATTGGGAGAAAACTGTTGCATTTTGGGTAAGCAAGGAGCCGCCGCCTTGTTGGGCACCGCATCATACTTTCCAATGGACTCAAAGAGGAGTTGCGGTTCGATATCTTGGAGTGCAGGTTGGGATTGATTTGATTCCAGAATTACATGCTGCACCATTACTATTAACTTTGAGGAAAAAATTATTCTTGTGGAGTCATGCTAAACTATCTTTGGCCGGTAGAGTGATAATTGCCAACCATGTGCTACTATCTACGGTGTGGTATATAGCCTCATCTTGGATCTTTTCAAAATCGTGCATTGGACAAATTCGAAGGCTGGTTAGGAATTTTATATGGGCTGGGGAAGATAAGAGTCATGTAAGAGCGAAGGTGGCTTGGAGTACATTGATAACCCCAAAACAATACGGTGGTTTGGGGATTATAGATCCATTAGACCAATGCATGGCCTTGTTAGCAAAACTAATAATTCGTGGCCTTTTACCAGGACATGCTCCTTGGAAGCAATTACTTATGCAAAGATTGTATAGTTGTGCTCCGTCGATGGGTGGATTATGGGCTGATAGCATAAGGTGGATTTTTATACCAGACAAGAAACATGTTATGTCTAGGAATTGGGAAGACAAATTTTTTAATGGTCTTCTACGAGCATGGGAGCATGTACATAAAGGGTTGGAACATGGTGTACCAACATGTGAGGACGAATACTTGAGACAAAACTTAGTGTGGAATCCGAATATGCGTTTGCCATCAGGGCACATGTTGGGGTCCCGAACGCGATTGGATTGGGCCAAGCTCGATGTAGGGCCAGGAGCGTCCGTTGATGCATGGAAATCATTTCATACTCTGAATATAAATGACAGATCAGAATTCTTGTCTTCCTTGAGAGGGGGGCTGATTATGTGGGACCAAGTGCAGTCAGTTTTGGGGCACTCTGACGTTACGATATGGTCCTTTAACCCTCCCAAGTGGGAAGGAGCATTTACGAGGCTTCAAGTGCTAGTGGGGGTAAGGGGACATTTGTCTTGCGGACGATGTCAAGACTATGAGGTGGAGGAAGATGGCAGTATAAGTAGTGCAACGATACAAACAGAGATCTTGCAATATGCTACATTTTCTAAAATAAGGGTCCTTGCTTATGACGGATCTAAGTGGCTCATCGACCCACAAGTTGAGGCGGTCAAGGAGCATTGGAAACTGAGAGTTTTTGAAAAGAAACCTTTGATAAGGTTGCAATGGGATCCGGGAGAATTTTGGTGGAAAGATCCGTTTGATCGTATGGGAAAAAGGTATGGTTTTTTCCAGTATTCAGTTAAGATGGGACGACACATTTTGGCAGCTCAACGTAGGACTACACCACGAGCTAGTCAATTTTGGAACCACCAAGGGATCACATCAGAATTCCTAACAAAGTTTTGGGGAACATTATGGAAAAGGAAGCAAGATATGAAAATAAATGTCTTCCAATGGTTAGTAATACATAGAGCATTGCCAATTGGCCAATGGTTGCAACAATCAGCTGCACCGACCGCATGCATCTATTGTTGTTGTCAGATGGAGACATTGAAACATTGCTTGTGGGAATGTCATGCTGCACAGCAAGTTTGGAGGCGAGTGTTCCGAGTTCTTGCCTTTATGTTTAGGGATTGCAGTTTTTCGTGGGGTATGGTAGTATGGGCCACAGTGGCACAAGTGGTGTGGCCATATGATGCATGCCCAAATGACACGATTATTAGAATTCAAAGAGGAAGGATAATGGCGGTGCAACAAAGTCAAATGGAGGCTCCTTACATGTTAAAGACAATGCAAGAGGTATGGGAGCTACTATGCACCACCACAATGTGGTTTATTTGGACTGCTAGGTGTTCTAAGGTGTTTGGTAATACTACTATTCATCCAGTGGAAAGTACACGGAATGTCTGGATGGAGATGGTACATACCTTGAAAGGACAGTATGAGGATATTAAAGGTGAGACAGATGTTGCAGTGTTGCAACGTCTCGAATTTATTGTCTATTGGAAGAAGACCCCTTTTCTCACAATACAAAATTCAAGACCTAAATGGTGCTTCGCGCCACCAGTATGGTTGTTCCCACCACCAATCACATAACTTGGTTAAGGAGTGGTGGAGTGTTGAGGGATGGGACCTAAGGAAGAATGCACCAGATCAATGGTAGCTTGATGGTACGTCAATTTTTTGTAATGTTGTTCATAACTAATGAAAGGATATTTTTCCCGGAAAAAAAAAAAAAAAAAAAAAAAAAGATCAAAGACATTAAGAAACAATTATCAACAAATATCATAAGGGTGTGATGTGTGTGTACATATGTGTCTCCATAAAAAAAGGGCTTTGCATTAGATGTGCATAAAATCCAACCAATTTGGTGTGGGATCTAATTGTAAAGTACTAATCCTAACACTAGAAAAGTTGCAAGTATTGCAAGAACCTAAACCTGACCTTATAAACTAGTTCACATTGTTTCCAAAAAGCCCATAGAAAACACAATTTGCAGATGGTAAGGTGTAGTCTCCGTGAGTCATTGAAATTACAACAAAATTAAAGACAAAAAACATATGCACCAAATTGTGCCAAAACATAAAGCGTGTCGAGAACTATCTAAGAAGGTTCACTTTTTAATTGGTCAAGGAGGAGAAAGTGTTCGACAAATGACAATTAATTCACAAAGAGAAACAAACACTCCTAGAGTGGTTCAATCTCAATGATTGAACCAATATCATTGGAGATACATCGTTGGTCCTCCTTGGTAACTTCAAAAAGTTTGCTAAGATTTTCAATTTATCATTGATCATTTGAATTTGGGTACATATAGGGTGGTGGTAGAGCAGGTGTCTACTTTCTAATGGTGCTCCAAAATCTTGGCATATTTAGACAAGAGGTACTTTCTGCATAATTCAAAAAGGACCTCTCTCTCTCTCTCTCTCTCTATTCAAATGAAGAGAAGAATATGGGAGGTTACTCAACAATTTCTCGAAACACAAGCGAAAAGCACATGGATGCACTTAATTCTAGGGAAATTTAAAGGGAAAATGTGTTGAAAGTTATGGTGACTTAACTCTTTATGAACCTATCGACATATTACAAGAATTTTTAGGAGCTATTAATTTCCGGAAAGATTATGGTGTAATGGTTCTCTTCCACATATGCCTCCCTTCTTTATGATAGAAGATGTATGTATAGGTCTTAAGAAATTAACCTCTCAACGACAAGCCATTTTCAATCTATAAAGGCTTAAATGCTCAAATGCACGAGGGAAAAAACACATGCACAGATATGTGATATGTTAAATCATGCATTGCAACATGGCATGGACTATGAATTGGATCAAACCTTCACAAAAAGGTGTCAGAACCGAGAAAAAAGATAGAGTTGCAGAAGAAAGATGTAAAGAGATCACAAGAAGAGAGGAATGAAGTGATAAGAGAAGAATGAATGTATTATGATCGAATGAAAATGGATACAAGATAGAGCTTAAGACTAGTGTTGATTCGAATTGGTTTGAGAAGAATTGTATGTCTATATTTATAGGTTCCTATAGAATAGCCTAGAGATTTCTATAATGTTCTAGAATGTTCTAGAATGTTCTAGACCTAGAATATTCTAAGATGTTCTTGGATATTCTAGAATGTTCTAGAATGTTCCAGAGTATTTACAATAATCAGTATATTACAAGAAGTACCTTTTATTATCTCATATGATCATAGACTATGTTAATGGTTAGGTTCTTGACTATGTATTACAAGGTCTTGGGTTCGAGCCCAGGTGAAGCCATCATGTTTATGTATTCATGACATTATCTCCCCTTCAAGAACGACGAGTGGAAGGTGGCGTTAACAATGTAGGGCCCAGTTTGTTTGGATAGCGGTGATGGAGCTCATCGAAAAGAGCTTGAGCATTAGAAACATTATTGACGAGTTCCCATGTGCGATCACTCGGAGGATAACCTACCCAATCAAATAACGCTAATTGGATTCGGTGTAGTCGATGACGGTGATGCTCAGCACTAGGGTTTCATGCGACCTTAGGAAGATCCAAGATACACCATCGAGGATGGTTGTCGGTGTAAGCAAAGAAAGGTGTAACCTTGGTAGAAGAGTGTATCGTGTTATTGTATGCAAACTCAGCAATATGTAAAATATTACTCCAATCATCTTGTTGATAACTGATGAAGCATTGAAGATACTGCTCGAGCGTTTGATTCGTGCACTCTATTTTGTTCGTCAGTTTGTGGATGATAAGCCGAAGAGAGTTTGCAGGAGATTTTGAGGCTTGCCCATAGGTGCTTCCAAAAGTGAGAGATAAATTGAGGACCACGATCGGTAATTATATCCTTTGGAAGACCATGATGGTGAAACACTTCACACATAATGATATATGTGGTTTCTTGACTACTAATGCTCTTTACACATGATATATTGGTAAATCAATCCACTACTGTTAAAATAGTATCAAATCCTTTTGAAGGTGACAGATCCATAATGAAATCCATAGAAATAGATTGCCATGGCTTGGTTGGAGGCAGTAATGGTTGTAACAAGCCATAAGGATGATGCTTGGGCATTTTGGCTCGACAACAGGTGTCACATGTATGAACGTTGTCATGAAGATTTCGGGCCATGGTGAGAAACCAAGGAATATCAAAAGGATCGGCAGGGTGGAGCATGGGCACTCACCCTTTGTATAAATTGTGTAAATGATAGGGGCGCCATTATGGGGCCTGACAATAGTTAATTCGGAACAAAGGATCCCATGTAATAAGGGATTTATCCCACATTGTTACGCATCCCTCTCCTTGTTCTATAAAAGGAAGTGAGTGCCCTTTGTAAAGGGGTTGCCCATTTTGAGTTAGGAGGGTATATCGTTAGATTTAGGGCTAGACAATTTTCTCTTATTCTTATTTTCTGAGGGTTTCTACTTTGGTCTTTCTCCCTATTTCGTTTAGGGTTTCATCTTCTTTGTCTTATGGGTTTGATTCCTTCTTCTTGAGTGGAGGTTTAGTACTTCGTCTCGTTCTTCATCTTGTGAGAGATCATGGGGGATTTAGGGTTTCGGCTTTCTTTATGTGATCTAGGTTTCATAAGCTTGGGGTTTTGGGGTTTACCTTCTTCTTGGTCGAGTTAGTGTTTTGGTTTGGGGTTTTCTACAATGGTGGCTCTTTGGCATTTCGGTGGCGGCACTTGGAGGTTCGGTTTCCTCTCCTCAATGGAGAGTGTTTCGCATGGCGGTCGGTTCAAGAAGGGAGGGCGAAGTGGCACGAGAACAATCCATCGTCTTCGGGGCGTGACCAACGATGGACGTCGCGGTCCCGACGCCCACTTGACTCGCCTTCGCCGGTCCCCCATTCTTATCTTGATGTAATAGCAGATTGTTTGTAATAGCCCCCGGATTCGGGGCATGTAACTGTCTTGTTGTAAAGCTCTTGTAATATATATTCATGTTAGCGTATATCTATCTTCCTTGTAACATATTTGAGTCGGGTCCATATTCGTGGTGAACCATTTTTGTGAAACCCTACATTCATTGGAGACGGAACCGATTCCGGACCGAAGCCCACAAAGCTTAAGGACTCCACCACTTGTCTCCCTAGTCCAAGACCCCCGCGGTCCTGCCTAAGATCCTACACGTACTCGTGGAATATCGCGATATCTTTGGTGAACTCGACGTGAAAGGCGGCAAGGGAGAATGGAGGTGGATGAAGAAGGCTTCGCGGTGAAGGCAATGTCGAAGGCGATGATGAACATACACGGAAGAAGGGTGGACAAGAAATGGTTTGGAAGCTGTTGAGAGTGCGGTCGAAGAAGTCGACCATTGGAGTGGGGACGGGGTTCCAAAAATTTAAAAGCCCACGATGCTCGGATTGAGAGGCAATGAGGAGATGTATGAGAGGCAACGAGGCTAAAGTGTTTGCCGAGTGGTGGTAGCCGTATGGCATGAAGAGGACAAAGAGTTTCAAGACGGTCACGGTTTGGGGTCCTTCGAGGGAGTTATCGAAGATGCACGGGCATGGGTGGTCGAAGAGGCAAATAGAGGTTGAGAAGGAATCCGCCTTCTCGACGGATGCGGAATAAAGATGAGGCCGTGTAGGGGTCCGGGTTCGGTACGATGGTGCCATTACGGGGAAGGTGCGGAACAAGTCAGCTTTTCAAGTTGCGGAGGAATACGCCTCCCTACACGTGGAGGACGGGGCCTATCCGGAGGTCGGAAGAGCATGCGACACCGACGTGGGAGAGGGTGTGGAGCTAGTGACCCTCTCGTCAAGCGGAAAGGGGACGACCAAGGATGAGGCCGGTGACTATGGAGTAGGCAAAACCACTTCGAGAGTGGGTGGAGGATTCGGGGCACGGTAGCCCGAAACATCAAGCGGGGAGGAGGCAGGCGGCGGTGCGGGGACCTTACCCACACCGGTTCTCAAGACTCCGGTGGATGGATCGAGAGCCGGTGTGAGACCTAGAGTGAGACCTAGAGTGACGAACGTTGGCGGTGGCAAGGCGGGCAACCGAAACGACGAAGAGGAGGAACGAACACTGGTCCTATGGGTCATCTCACATTAGGCTAGAGACTTCGGCAGTCAACATTGGATCCGACGTAAGACCAAGATACTAACGGTGGCGGTAGAGTGACGGACGGACCTAGAAGAGAACTGGGCGGAGCGAACTTCCGGATAACCGATCCGGAAGGGAGGAAGAGGCAGGCCTACGAAGAGGCTGGAACACGGTACATCGGTACCACGAGAAAGGGTGTGGAGCAAGCCACCCTCTCGACATGTAGAGAAGGACAACCAGGGATAGGGTCGGGAAAGACGAGAGGCCCAAGGAGGATCCTTCACACCGGGCTAGAGACTTTGGCAGTTGGCCCAAGAGCCGACGTAAGACCAAAAGACTGACGATGGTGGCGAGGGGATGAGGGCAAAGGCAGCGGATGGGCGATCCTACGACGATCCTCACACCGATCCAGAGACTCCGACGGTCAGCCCGAGAGTCGGCATGAGACCTAGAGAGATGGACGGTGGCGGCAGGTGAACGGGATCCCGAGCTACGACGTAGAAGTGCGGATGGGCGATCCTACGACGATCCTCACACCGATCCGGAGAGTCCGACAGTCGGCCCGGGAGCTGGCATGAGACCTAGAGAGAAGGATGGTGACGATAGGTGAATGGGATCAAGTAGAAGGGCCAAAAAAGAGCGAAAAGAGGTATCAGGCCGGCGACGCGGCCATGAATCGGATACGGACCCGATCGACAGAGTCGGCAAGACAAAGATCGGACGCGCTTGGTACACGAGTCGGTGACCCAACAAATCTAAGGCCCAAGAAAGATCCTTCACAACTGTCCGGAGACCCTGGCAGTTCGGCCGACGTGGCAACGTGAGACTGAGGGTAATGGAAGGAGGCGGCAACAACAAAAGCACTGAATAGCCGAGGTGTCACGCGAATGAAGGAGGCCATGCGGGCTGGAACACGACAAGGGTAATCTTCCGGGGACACCCGGTCAAGGAGCGGTGCGTCGAGCCAGAAAGGGCACATTGGAAAGCGGATCGGAAGACGTGCGTGTGGCCATCGATGGAGAGTGTTTCGCATGGCGATCGGTTCGAGAAGGGAGGGCGAAGTGGCACAGGAACAATCCATCATCTTCGGGGCGTGACCAACGATGGACGTCGCGGTCCCGACGGCCCACTTGACTCGCCTTCGCCGGTCCCCCATTCTTATCTTGATGTAATAGCAGATTGTTTGTAATAACCACCGGATTCGGGGCATGTAACTGTCTTGTTGTAAAGCTCTTGTAATATATATTCATGTTAGCGTATATCTATCTTCCTTGTAACATATTTGAGTCGGGTCCATATTCATGGTGAACCATTTTTGTGAAACCCTACATTCATTGGAGATGGAACCGATTCCGGACCGAAGCCCACAAAGTTTAAGGACTCCACCACTTGTCTCCCTAGTCCAAGACCCCCGCGGTCCCGCCTGTAACACCACCGAAATTTTGCGATAAGGATGGACCGCCGATCGGATTCGGACTCGCGTGTCAACGCTCTTCGACTATGGGGATAAATGACTAAGAGAGAGAGCTTGGATCCGTTGAACTTCCGCCCAACCACCCTCTGTCCAACTTATATAGAATCTTGATCCTCTTTATTCTCTCATAAGTCTCCCCATATAGTACATGAGTACCCTATATCAATCATAATGGTATTGAATACAATCACTAGGGAGATTCCATTCCCCCACATAGGTACTTGACTACATCTAACGTTGATCGAATGCCTAGAGAGATTCCATTCCCACACATAGGACTTGACTACATTAGGTTATTCGAATGCATAGGGAGATTTCCTTCCCCCACAAAGGTACTTGAGTACTTTGGGGTATTCAATGCACTAGAGGTTACATTCCCCATGTGTACATTGACAATTGAACACGTGCAACCCATGCCTCACACCTTGGGTCATGGGTGTCTTCTCCATCCATCGAGAAGACTTATAAGCCCACGACTCTTACCTTGAGTCATGGGCACCTTCTCTATCCGTCGAGAAAGGCCCTCACCTCAATCCGTTGAGGTGGGTGTTGCGGTTCCAATCATGGAACCCCTCAACACATTGGATGTGTTACACCGCCTAAGATCCTACACTTACTCACGGAATACCACGAGAATGTAATCTTCGACAAAGTGCAAATGAGGCCACCAAAACAAGCGCTTCACCAACTCCATGGTCTTGGCAATACCAAGATGTTCAGCCACAAGGGCATCATGACAATGCTTTAATACTTGAAGGCGGGGTGATCCATCAAGGACGTAAAGGATATTCTTGTAAAAGAGTAAGCCATCTTGACACTTGAAGTCTTGATAGTGTTGAAATGACCCTTGCAATGTGGAGCAAGATGCATGGCTTGGACTAATGTGGGCCAAGCCATCCTTAACGAAATGATCAGAGTGAAGTCGTTGTCGAATAGTATCAACAAGGCGTGAATCAAGCGGTGTGGCATAAATTGTTGTTGCTTGTAGCTTTGATGGTCCTAGGAGAATTTGTTTTTGTTTGTTGAAGGCCGTATCTCCTGGTCGAGGTGCAAGATATGAACGCTGAGATAGAGCATCTCCCTTCCCTTGTTTCCCCGGTGTCGCGTTGTTACGCGCGTGCGTGAAGAAGGGGCGGGACCACGGGGGTCTTGGATTAGGGAGTAGAGGAGAAAGAATAAGATATGTTTGGAAGCTTAGCTCAAGAGGAGAAGAAGAAAGAATAAGATCACCACATAGAAGGAGAGATCGGCGGAGGTAAGATACTCAACAAGATATATTAAAACGAACGAACGATTACAACAATGGTGGCCGCGTGGGCCGCACCAAAAACCATGAGAAAACCCTAACCGAGGATGAATAACGAAACCCTAACCCTAAAACGGTAAGAACTCTAGACTAAGTGGTATGCCTTTCATACGCAAAATAGGCAACCCTTCATAAGTGACCCCTCCCTTCCTTTTATAGCCCAAGGAGGGAGGGACGTCACAATGTGGGATAAAATTTCCCCTCTTATTTCTATACACCATTTCCTAGTATACGTGTGCACATGTTGCACACCACTGACTTGCCCTTTACACCCCGGTTTCTGCCTATGGACGAAAATCTTCATGACATCCGCCTCCACCAAACCGCACATCCACTGGTATGTGCCAAGAAGGGGAAAGAGGTGAGATTTTCGGCCATGGCGATCAACCGAGTCCCTAGCGTCTTTGTCAGCTTTGCCCGACTTCATCTTCCACTTCGAGCAAGCCCATCCGTCCCACATGGACCACCGTAGCCTCCCGGTCCGCCATATCCGTCATATGCTCTCGAACTATCGGCTCCATCTGATCCACCATACTCGACGGAGTTCGCTGAACCACTGTCTCCGCCCGGTCCACCAGACCCGGTCTTCGCAAACCTCTCTTTGTCTTCCTTCGTTTTTCGTGCGCGACCTTGGACCGAATCCTCGTTCTTCCCGACTGTTTGCCGGATATTGCACTGTGTGCTCTTCGTCCACGCTTGTCTCGCCTCGGCTGCTTCCTCGACTCGGCACTGTCATGCGCTGAACTTCGTTGTCGATCTTCCTCATGCTCATCGCTCGGCCCTTACGTGTCCACATCGCACGTCTCGCACTCCGCTCCGCTTTGCGTACCCTTTCGAAAAGGTACGTTGCTTCCCCGACATCTGAGTCGGTGCTCTCGTCTTCGGTGTCCTCCGCAACCTCCGATGTTGCCGCTTCGCCCTGAGGTACACCCTCTTGGTCCGCCTGGCCCGCTCGGCCGCACACATCCTTCGGGATGCCCCATTTGCTCTTCACGGTACGTGACCCTCCGTTCTCCACGCATCTCCTCTGTTTTCCCAGACACAATCCTTCGTTCATGTCGATCGCGTCGATCGCGCTCGTCTTGTTCCGTCGATCTTGGCGTCTCGTCGCGCCGTCCGTCGTCCCGCGCTTGCCTCTCAAAGGCTTCCTTTGACTGTCATCATCGGTCACTCGTTGCCGCTCTTCCGGGTGCATGCCTGCTTCTTGGCCCTTCGCCGGCCGTAGTGCACGCTCTGTTTTATGCCGTAATGCATGCTTC
This sequence comes from Azolla caroliniana, assembly GCF_043228905.1. Classification (NCBI taxonomy): domain Eukaryota; kingdom Viridiplantae; phylum Streptophyta; class Polypodiopsida; order Salviniales; family Salviniaceae; genus Azolla; species Azolla caroliniana. Next base: position 7,365,490 of record NW_028230441.1, on the reverse strand, counting down.
GTGTTACACGCTTCTCCCGCCGTAGTCCCGACCTCTGCGTCGGCCTCTTCTCCCTTCGTTGCCGTAGCCCCTTCCGACCCCGACTTATCGTCTTGGGCCGCTTGTTCGTCATTCCGTATCGGATACCTGTTCCGGTATCCTCGTCCGCTCCGGCTTCCGACTCATCGCCGCCACCCGCCGTCTCTTTGGTCTTACGTCGATCTGCAACCGCCAAAGTCTCAAGGGTAGATGTGGAGGGCTCCTCTCGCTCTTGGCCTCCTACCGAGTCGTACTCCTCGTGCATGCTTGGCCTCCTTCTCGCGCTCACCGGCTCCCACCAGGTGTTGTGGCTCGTTCGCCTCGACCTCCAATCATGCCGACTTAGCCTTCGCCCGGATCGGTCTCGGCCGATTGAGTTCCGGTTTGGTCGGCTCCCTTCCGTAATCTTAACCGTCCGGTACATGTTTGTCCGAACAAATCCGGCCTTGCCGGCTCTTCTTCGGTTCGGGTCTGGTTGACCGGACCCTGCTCCAATCTTCTTCCGCGTTGTCTTCCAGTCGTGTCGGATTATCGACCGGTTCATCTTTCGGTCGGGTCGGTTCCCGACTCTCTCCTCTTTGCTGCTCCCGGCCTCTCCTTCGGTACCTTTCGGTATGCCCGTTCCGGGCCTCGCATCCTCTTCGTATGTGCCCGCTCCGCGCCACGCCTTCTCACAGCCACCGTCCATCTCTCCGGTCTTATGTCTGCACTCGGGCGCAACCATCGTAGTCTCCGGTCTCGGTGTCGAGGGGTCTCTCCTCTGTCCGCTATGACCTTCCTCGTCGTCGTTTCGATCATCCGCTTTGCCGTCGCCACCTTCCATCTCTCCAGGTTCACGTGGGCTCTCGGGACCGACCGCCGAAGTCTCTAGAATAGGTGTGGGAAAAATCTCGGTACCATCACTCGCTGATGTCATGTTTGTAGCCACCTTCGTTCGGACGCCGTGGTTCGTGGCTATCTCGTCTATGGTTACGCAAGCCTCAGTTATGCTTGCTACCTCCTCGTCCTCGTCTCGGTTGCCCGCCTTGCCGCCTTGCCGCCCGTTGCTCTAGGTCTCACACCGGCACTCGGGCCGACCGCCGGAGCCTCTAGGACCGGTGTGTGTAAGGCCGCGGCACCGCCGCTCGTTGTCTCCGTAGCCGCCTCCGTCCAAATGTCATTATCCGCGGCTACCCCGCCTCCAATCGCGCAAGCCTCGATTACGCTTGCCGTCGTCTCTTCCATGTCGTCGTCTCGGTTGCTCGCCTTGCCGCCGCCACTGCCCGTCGCTCTAGATCTCACGCTGGCACTCGGGCCGACCGTCGGAGCCTCTAGGACCGGTGTGTGTAAGGTCGCGGCATCGCCGCTCGTTGTCTCCGTAGCCGCCTCCATCCGAACGTTGTTATCCGCGGTTACCCCGCCTCCAATCGCGCAAGCCTCGATTACGCTTGCCACCGTCTCTTCCATGTCGTCATCTCGGTTTCCCGCCTTGCTGCCGCCACCGCTCGTCGCTCTAGGTCTCACGCCGGCACTCGGGCTGACCGCCGGAGCCTTTAGGACCGGTGTGTGTAAGGTCGCGGCACCGCCATGACAGGAATGCTCACTCCCCTTTGCACCACACTCGGCCACAACCAAGTCTAAAATCGAAACACAGAAAAACGAATACTGAATGCACAACACAATGGAGAGAAGAGAACACAGGATGTTAACGTGGAAAACCCAAACAAGGGAAAAACCACAGTAGCTCACAGACTGCAAACTATCACTATGTCAGAATGTACAAAATGGTAAAGCACCGAAGCAACAACCTCGAGCTTTCTATCTTCGCCATAGGCGGTGGTTACAACAAAGGCAACGACCTCTTCCTCTCTCTCTCTCTCTCACTCCATCTGTACACAATTGCGCGCACTCTAATCTAGCGCCAACAAGAATGACAACAACACATATACTAAGTTTGCCCTAAGTCATATTTATACTAATATGACTTTTTAGCTATTTACAAATATAGCCTCGATGGACTCTCAGAAAACATATTTACGAATATGTCCCTTCATCCGGTGAGCACTCCTCACCGGGCCTGCATCATCCGGCACTTGCCGGGCACACGTCATCCGGTTCCCACCGAGTCTTCCGTTGTTGGGTGCTCCATATCCGGTTCTCACCGGGTCTTCACCATCCGGCTCTTGCCAGGTACTCGTCATCTGGTTCTCACCGGGTCTTCCGCAGCCGAGTAGTCCACATCCGGTTTTGGCCGAGGCCGGACTTGTTTCCTAACACGCCGCTCGTTGTCTCCGTAGCCGCCTCCGTCCGAACGTCGTTATCCGCGGCTACCCCGCCTCCAATCGCGCAAGCCTCGATTACGCTTGTCGTTGTCTTGGTTGCCCGCCTTGCCGCCTTGCCGCCCCCTTTCGCCATCTCGGCCTTGTAGGCTCCCAAAATTTTTAGGACCTCATTCCCATTGAACCGGCCGACTCGATCGACCACCCTTTCGACGGCTTGTTGAGCCGCATCTCGCTTCGCCATCTTCCGTCCGGCTTCCATCACGATCTTTGCCATCACCTCCTCGAAGTCGAAGTCTTCTTCCATCTCCATGCCCCCTTGCCGCCCTTCACGTCGGGTTCACCAAAGATGTCGTGTTGTTACGCGCATGCGTGTAGAAGGGGCGGGACCACGGGGGACTTGGACTAGGGAGTAGAGGAGAAAGAATAAGATATGTTTGGAAGCTTAGCTCAAGAGGAGAAGAAGAAAGAATAAGATCACCACATAGAAGGAGAGATCGGCGGAGGTAAGATACTCAACAAGATATATTAAAACGAACGAACGAACAATTACAACAATGGTGGCCGCGTGGGCCGCACCAAAAACCATGAGAAAACCCTAACCGAGGATGAATAACGAAACCCTAACCCTAAAACGGTAAGAACTCTAGACTAAGTGGTATGCCTTTCATACGCAAAATAGGCAACCCTTCATAAGTGACCCCTCCCTTCCTTTTATAGCCCAAGGAGGGAGGGACGTTACAATGTGGGATAAAATTTCCCCTCTTATTTCTATACACCATTTCCTAGTATACGTGTGCACATGTTGCACACCACCGACTTGCCCTTTACACCCCGGTTTCCGCCTATGGACGAAAATCTTCACGACACTGGGCGGAAAATGATCTTGAAATCAAAACGAGTTAGAAATTGTGCCCACCGAGCTTGTCTCCTATTTAACACTCGAGTCGTTTGAAAATACGTAAGATTTTTGTGATCACTATAAATGATTATTTGATGTGGCGATCCTTCCAAGAAATATCGCCATCTCGAAAGAGTCGACCACAACTAGTAACTCCTTGTCATGCACCTCATAGTTGATCTCCGCAGTAGTAAATTTTCTTGAGTGAACCGCGATTGGATGGGGCTGCCTGTCCTTGCATGGTTGTGATAGGATACTCCCCAATGCAAAGTCTGGCGCATCCGCCTCAATGGTAAATGGCTTTTTAGGATCAATATGCGCTAAGATAGGAGCTGATGTGAATGCCTCTTTGAGTTGGGTAAAGGTTGTGTCTGCTTCAATAGTCCAAACAAACGCTTAAATTTTTTGATGAGTTGGGTGAGAGGTAGCACATTCTTTGAATAATTCCATATGAATTTGCGATGGAAGTTAGCAAATCCAAGGAAACATTGGACGTCTCGAACAGAACGTGGGGGTTGCCATTCCAATATTGTTTTGAGTTTTGCTAGATCCATGAAGATACCCTTGGATGAAATAGTATAACCCAAGAATTCAACTTGTTCGTTGTCAAAACTGCACTTCTCAAGTTTGGCATACAGACCATACTTTCTTAAGCGTTCAAGTACTTTCTAGACATGTATATCATGCTCCTCATGTGTTTTAGAGTAAATCAACAAATCATCTAAATAGATGATGAGAAAGATATCTAAAAAATCTTGGAAAATGTCAAATTTGCCATATGTTGGAAAACTGTGGGTGCATTTGTGAGCCCGAAAGGCATGACTATATACTTGAAATAACCATATCGAGTGCGAAATGCAGTTTTCCACTCATCTCCTGGTCGAATGCAAACAAGTTTATATGCACCCCTTAAATCAATCTTTGTAAAATGCTTTGCCCCACCAATGCGCTCTAAAAGATTGGAGATTAAAGGTAGAGCATACTTATTTCTTATGGTGACTTTATTTAATCCCTGATAGTCCACGACCAAACGAAGTGAACCGTCCTTTTTCTTCACAAAAAATATAGGAGCATTGGCTGGAGACTTTAATTGTCGAATAAAACCATGTGAAAGATTCTCCTCGATGTATTCTCGAAGAATCTCAAGCTCAATTGGTGATAGATTGTAGATCGGACCCCATGGTAGCTCTTTTCCTGGTTGGAGGTCAATGGGATAGTCATACGACTGATGCTTTGGAAGTACACTAGCTTTGACTTTGTCGAAAACATCAGCTTATTCTTGATATTTTTCGGGAATTTGGATGTCTGAATTCCCTTGAGTGGCATTAGAAGGTGTCACTGATATTACAAATAAGAAAAGTTCCTCCTTTCCTCCCATCTAGGACAATTGTTGCAATGTGTTGGTTGGGATTTTATGAAAAGGAGATGGTGCACTGGTAGAACTATATTATTTAAGGGAATAGTCCTGGGTTCGATCTTTAGCAATGATGTTTTCTGCTGAAGGGCACCAAATTTCTCGGCTCCTCCAATCGATTCTTGGGTAATGTAGCTCGAACCATGGCAAATCAAGGACAATTGGATGCTCGGAGCTATGGATTATGTTGAACGAAACTACACATCCAAAATCACCTAAGAGTATGTGTATTGGTTCAAACTCTTCAAATATCTTCTTGGAAGCTATGGGATGTCCATCAATCACTACTACGGAAACTAGGCAAGGAAGGGTATGCAAGGAAGGGCAAAATCTCTATCCATGAAACAAGAATTGGCTCTAGTATCTAAGAGGGCTTGGACCTAAAGTTGACAACTCGATGTCCTAACTTGTACTTGGGTTGAGAAGACTCTACTAACATGCTTGGATGAAATGGAACCTACACTAGGTTGTAGATATCTAGGGTTGTCCAAGCAAATGGCTCCTATTTTGGCCGGACTTATTCGTTTAACTCCTCTTCTAATTGGCTTAGGACTTCAAACTTATTGGACAAGGATGGATTATTCATAATATTAGAACCACTGAGTGCGTCTAAAATGTTGGACTCATTTTTATTGTCATAGTGAATTTGATTTACCTGACGTCTCGGCCTACGGGAGCAATGAATGGCTATATGTCCTAGACCTCCACAATATAAGCATAAACGGTTTGCTCGGCGTCATTGCTTCTCTTCGTCCGACAATGGTCCTCGTCATTGGGTCATATCAATCTCCATGGGTGTACATGCTTATCCATTGGGGTCGGACTACGTGTTTGCCTTGGAGTTGGAGTAGGGCTATATGTTTGCCTTGGAGATGATTGCGCCGTTACTGATGCATAAGTTGGTGTGAACCTTGATTTTATTATTTGTTGTTGTCACTCACATCGATGCTCAAAAAGACAATTATCACACCGTATTGCTCGACTAGTAGCTTCTGTAAGTGATTTTGGATCCTCGGGGAAGGTAAGAAGTAAGTCATTCATATCATTACGAAGACCAGAACAAAATTGCTCCATTAGGGCTTGTTCATCCCAAGGAATATCGCTTGTGATGAGATAGAAATTGGCTGCATATGTCAATGTTGGTTGATCACCTTCATGTAGTGTACGAATCTTGTTGATTGTTGTTCTTGCTCCATTTGTATCTCCAAAGCAAGCCTTAAATTCTTTGATAAACTCCTCGAAATTATGCAGTAGATGAGAATTTGTCTCTAGTTATGGAGCAAACCATGACAATGTTATGCTAGTCAATAAGGTGCCCACTAACCCGACTTGTGATGCGTTTGTCGGATAATGCGTGGGATGCATTTGAATTACCAACCGCACTTGATTCAAGAAACCTCGGAAATGCGCCCTCGAAACATCAAATAGATGGGAGGCTGATTTTGGGCTCCTTGATAATTCCTTGACCTTCAACCCTTTGTTGTTGTAAAATTATGATTGTCGATTCTAATTGTTGCACTCGTCACGTAAACTCCTCTTGGTGTTGTTGTTGCTTCTTCACAGTAACCTTTTGTAGATCTCCAAGAAGAAGTTGATTCTCTAATTCAAGAGATGCGAACTTGGATTTAAGATTCTCCATTTCTGCAACAAGGGGGTTGAGATATTCGTCAAAGTTGATGATGGTCATGGTTTCGTGATGTTTATAGAGGAGGATAAAGGAAAGAGAGAGAGAGAGAATTTGAATCAAACTGTCAGAACCAAGAGAAAAGATAGAGTGGGAGAAGAAAGATGTAAAGAGATCACAAGAAGAGAGGAATGAAGTGATATGAGAAGAATGAATGTATTAAGCTAGAATGAGAATGGATACAAGATAGGCGATGAGAGCTTAAGACTGGTGTTGATTCGAATTTGGTTTGAGAAGAATTGTATGTCTATATTTATAGGTTCCTATGGAATAGTCTAGAGATTTCTATAATGTTCTAGATCTAGAATATTCTAAGATGTTCTAGGATATTCTAGAATGTTCCAGAGTCTTTACAATAATCAATGTATTACAAGAAGTAGCTTTTATCATCTCATATGATCATAGGTTATCTTAATGGTTAGGTTCTTGATTATGTATTACAAGGTTTTGGGTTCGAAGCTCAAGTGAAGCCATGATGTTTATGTATCCATGACAAAAGGAAGAGATGTAACAGTTATCGGACTATCATAGTCAACTCGCTAATAGCAAAACTATTTGGATGCACGATAGAATTAGAATTAAGTGCATTGGCTTAAAAAAATGGTAAGAGAGCTTATGGACAAGTTGGCTTTCAAAAACACCATAGTACCATCGATCACATTGTCACGCTTTGAGTATTAATGGAAAAAAGTCGCTTGAGAAGTAAGGGTTTATATTGTTGCTTCATAGAGTTCAAGAAAGCTTTTGATATTGTACCTTGTGAAAATTCGAAATTTTTCAATAACACCATTGGTGTTAAGCAAGAATGCACACTCTCACTAACTCTATTTGGTCTATGTATTGATGAAGTGGAACAAACGATTGCAATTTTATAAACGAAGAAGGCATTAAAGAAGTTGTCATTGGGAATGTAGTCATTATGCATTTGTTATATGTAGATGATGTGGTACTTTTTGCAAATACTTCAAGAAATGCACAAAAGCTTATGAGGGCATTAGAAGGGTTTTGCAATAGGTCATATTTAACCTCCAAAAACAATAATAAAATCTATCTATCTCAAAGAACCATTGTCCAAGCTAGTTTTTAGGTCAAAACAATCCACAACATACTGGTTCATTACCCTCCATACCACATAATGGAAGAGAATAAATCAAGTCAAGAGAGACTCTTTATTGATGTTTTGAGGAGAACCAAATGGATGCTACTCAAAGTTAGCACCTTGATTTTTACTCATGCCTAAGATGCTCTAATAACACCACCTCGAGGGTAATGACTCTATACTTGTTAGGGCTAAAGCACCTACTTATATAGCATGTTTGGAACCACACATTCCTGTCACCTCGCATCCATGCTTGATTGCACTTGGCATTCATGTAGGCATGCCATTTGGTCATCCTGAATAAACTATTCAGATATGTTGACATCTCGTTATATTGTGTACATTATCAAAATGATCTTTGAATTGTTTATATTGTGTACATTATCAAAATTATCTTTGAATTGTTTATATTGTAATAAATAATATACATAAAGCGATAACCTATTGATAAATATTTAACATATATAATAAAAATAATGGGTTTAAGTCCCCTTATAACCTTCTCATGATAACTATAATTTATAGTATTATATATTTGCAATTCTATAAACAATCTCCTTTCATTGGCAACAAGTTCCACAAGTCGTAATGCATGATCTATGACTTTTATCGGGATATCAATGATGAAATTTGGCTACAATTTTTGTAGCATTAACAAGATTCTCAACTAGCTCTCAAATTCAATTGTTATAACCTAACCAATCAACAAAATAATGTAATTTGTTATGCACAATCTTAGAGTCTAAACATTGTAATAGAATACTTAGCATATAGTACGTATGCTAAGTATTCTACAAGTATTCCAACTTTAAAAATACAAACCTTAGAATACATATTTTATAGATAAAATACGTTAAATACTTAGAATACGTGTAGATACACTTGTAAAATACGTTAAATACTTCTTAAAATTCAAAGTTTTTTTTTCAAATTTTTTTTTAAATTTCCTTAAAAATTGTAAACTTTTTTGAAATTATAAATACTTAGTAAATACGTAGAATACGTGAAAATTTGAAAAACATCAGTTCTAAAACGTATTCTAAATGTAGAATACACGTTTTTTAACAACTATGAGTTCACAACAGTTTCACTTCGTATTTTCGACCATGACCAAGCTCAATAGGATGTTGTGAAGGAACCATACAGTTTGGAATAGAGCCTGAAGTATAAAATTCCAAAAGTAATATATACATTGGATGAAGACCCATATGACGAGGGAGATCAAAGCCAAATATAAATTCATTGATCGTATTAGTGATAACATATGGACCAAGATGTTGATCATCCTAGTTGTTATAAGGTTGGGTGGGTTTTATGTTACTTTGTAAGAGTCATACATGATCCCCATCTTGAAACTTTGGCCACTTTGGTGATGAGTAAATTTCTTATGTATGGCTTGAGCATCATGTAATGGCGAGAAAGAGCAGTGCGAAGCTCTTGGAGTTGAAGATGTAGGTGATCTTCCACCACAAGATTTTTCGAGATTTCATTACGTTCAAACATCATCCAACTGGGATGACATTTTGTGTTGGCAAAGATTAATGGAGTATATTTGGTGGAGAATGAACAAAATTATTGTAAGGAAACTCCACAAAGTGTTGGGATTACGGTCCCTCCGGATGGGATGGTCGGATGTCCGGGAATCGGGAATGAAGACCCCGGCTACGGAGCCGGATGATGAAGACCCGGCTACGGAGCCGGATGATGAAGACCCCGGCTACGGAGCCGGATGATGAAGACCCCGGCTACGGAGCCGGATGACGAATGTACCCGGAGAGAGATCCGGATGCGAGGACATATTTGTGAATATGTTTGCCAAGGGCCCTTGAGGCTATATTTGTAAATAGCCCGAAAGTCATATGTGTATAAATATGACTTAGGGCAAACAGTTTTATGTTGTTGCTCATTTTTCTGTTTTCCACTTAGAGGGAGCTAAGTGAGCAGCCGAGAGAGAGAAGAGAGAGACAGAGAGAGAGAGACGAAGAGGTCGTTGCCTCTGTGTATTACCGCCGCCTGTGGCGAAGACAGTGAGCTCAAGGTTGTTGCCTTGTAGCTTCACCATTGTACATCTCTGTTTATAGTGATAGTTGGAGTTTGAGGACTCCCGTGGTTTTTTCCCATTTAGGGTTTTCCACGTAAAACATCCCGTGTACTCTTCTCTCTATTGTCTTCGTGCATTTTGTATTTCCCGTTTTCTGAGAGTTGATCCTATTCCTCGGTTGTGGCCGAGCACTGTTTTCAACAAAGTGGTATCAGAGCACGGTTAACACAGAAAATGGAAGGCGGCGGTAGTGGGCCTCCGGGCATGATGGTGTTGAACTCACAGAACTACGCCGACTGGAAGATAAAGATGGAAGACCTTCTCATCGTCCGAGACCTGTACGAACCGATCGACAATGCCGAGATACCCAAGGGGGTAATAGAGTCGGAGTGGAAGCTCCTGAACCGGAAAGCCGTAGCGACGATCCGGCAATATGTCGATGTAAGTGTCCTGCAACATGTTTTTGTTGATTATACAGGATATGCGTGGACATTGGAACCAGGTTAATCGGTGAGATGGCTGATGTCGACTAAAGGAAGAAATATTTGTGGTGAGGATGAGTGAAGATGGTGGGGAGGGTCGAAGCCAATCATCACGAGTGGGTGAGGAATTTTTAGACGGATTTTATTCTTATCACAGATTTTTGGGGTTTTTGGGCAATGACGTTAATCGGAGACATGACTAATGTGGGTTAAATGAAGCATGGTTGTGATGAGATTATGGTCTAATCAATGTATGGTTGTTCTGAGTTTCAGCTTGAAGAAGACTACGGCCAAGAAGTAGCAGATTACCTCAATGGCTTGATTGGAGAGAGCAGTTTTGTATTACCTAAGTGGTACAAAAGGACATTCACAAAGGAAAATTAAAGGCCAAGGAACGGGAACAGCTATTGGACAACCAGGAATTTGTTTATAGGTTGAATATGGGTATACTAAAGAGCTTCAGTATATGTGGAATCACATTCAGCCAACGTTGGCTGCAACATGATGTTTTTTAGAGGCCATAACAAATGCCATCTTTATTTGGTCCCTGTTTTTACGATATATACTTATGGAGTGGAAACTATTATGTACAATTTGTAGATTGCCTTTGGCATTGTTAATTTTAATACCAATGGAGCATATTTTTTATGGAAAAAAACATGTGGCGAACGATACGAACGCCTATGAGATGTGGCAGAAGCTGTCCGGACTGTATGAGAGGAAGAATGCTCTGACCCGGACCTCCCTGATGAGGAAGATAGTGAATCTTAAGTACCGGGACGGCGAGAGCATGGTCGAACACGTCAGCACGTTCATGGGATTTGTGAACCAGCTTGCGGCGATCAAGTTCCCGTTGGATGACGCAATGCAAGCCATCATGCTGATGTGTACCCTTCCGGAGAGCTGGGAGAACTTGGTAGTTACGCTCAGCACCTCCTGTAAGGAAGAGAACTTGTCTTTACTAACGGTAAAGACAAGTATTCTAAATGAAGAAGCGCGTCGGAGAGATAAAGAACCGGCCTCCGACTCGAAGGCGTTGCTTACCGAATCGGAACGAGGAAGACAACGGAACCGGAGTCCGCAAAGACGGGAGAAGTCGGGGACACGGTCGCAGTCGAGGGGAAGACTTACATGCTTCTACTGTGGGAAGCCGGGGCACTTCCAGAAGAACTGTCGGCATTTCCGGAAAGACAACGGAACCGACGGTACCGATTCGAAGAAGTCACCGGAGCGAAACGGTGCATACCGGGGAGCCACGGACCGGAGAGGTCCGGATCGGCGAGGGCAGGACCGGAAAGGAACGACGACACTCGCGGCAAGTGAAGAAGAGATAATGCTCATTACCGAAGAGAGGGAGCTGAACCTTGCCGGTGAAGAGATGACCTGGGTGGTCGATTCCGGAGCGTCGTTCCACCTGACCCCGGAGAAGAAATACTTCTCATCCTACACAGCCGGTGAGCACGGCTGTGTCCGGATGGGAAATGAAGGTACATGCCGGATTGCCGGCATAGGAGACGTGTGGCTGATGACATCAACCGGATGCAAGATGCTGTTGAAGGATGTCCGACACGTTCCGGAGGTTCGATTGAACCTGATTTCGGCCGGGAGGCTAGACGATGAAGGCTACACGGGTAGCATCCGGAACGGCGTAATGAAGTTCAGCAACGGGAGCCTGATAGTGGCTCGAGCCCGGAAAGTCAACACACTGTACCTTATGAATGCCTGGTTGTGTCCGGAGGAGTTGAACGTGGCAGCCGACGCTGCCGGTGAGCTATGGCACAAGAGACTGTGCCACATGAGTGAGAAGGGGATGAAGAGGCTTGCAGAAGACAACCTTATTCCAGTGAAGCATGTGCACCTGGAGAAGTGCACCGATTGCCTGGCCGGTAAGCAGAACCGAACCTCCTTCCACTCAAGGCCACCGACGAGACGTAGCGCACCATTGGAGTTGGTGCACACTGACGTGTGTCAAGTAGAAACGAAGTCACATGGCGGAGCCCAGTACTTTGTGACATTCATTGATGACCACAGCCGGAAGCTGTGGACGGCACCGTTGAAGACAAAGGACCAAGTGTTGTGCATCTTCAAAGAACTCCACGCGAGAGTGGAAAGGGAATCCGGCAAGAAGCTGAAAGCGATACGAGCGGATAACGGAGGGGAATACCGGGGGCAGTTCCAGGAGTACTGTTGCTTGAAGGGAATCCGGCTCGAGTTTACTGTGCCGAAGACGCCGGAACTGAACGGGCTGGCCGAGAGGATGAACCGGACCATAATGGAGAGGGTCCGGAGTATGCTGGCGCATGCGAAATTACCCAAGGGGTTTTGGGCTGAGGCAATGTCGACGACGACGTATGTGATAAATAGATCACCCTCAGTACCTTTGGACGGAGACACGCCGCAGAAAGTGTGGACCGGTAAGGAAGTGTCCTACCGGCATCTGAAGGTGTTCGGGTGTCTCGCATACGTGCATGTGGCAAAGGACCGGAGAGGAAAGTTAGATCCAAAGACCCGGCCATGCATATTCCTCGGTTACGGCGACGACGAGTTCGGCTACCGAGTATGGGACCCGGTCGACAAGAAGATATTGAGGAGTCGAGATATCATCTTCATGGAGGACAAGACACTCGCCGACTGGGAGTCGGAGAAGAAGATGAAGAGCTCCAAGTCGACCGGTGAGGATCAACTCTACGAAGAGCAGTCCCGACCGGCAAGGGACCGGTTAGCACTCGAGGATCCGGCCGAAGACGGTGAAGAAACAGAACCGGCCGAGGAAGATGAAACTGATACCGGAACCGGCCCCGATCCCGAAATGGATTCGGATGAAGAGGAAACGGAGGAGCCGGTTACCGAAGCTCCGGAACGGAGATATCCTCTAAGAGAGAGAAGGGCCCCCCGGAGATTTCCGGAACCAGAGCACGTGCTGCTAACCGACGAGGGGGAGCCGGAGAGTTTGGAAGAAGCAAAGCTTGACAACCATAGCCGCAGGTGGTTAAGTGCCATGCAGGAGGAGATGGATTCCCTGCATGAGAACCACACATATGAACTTGTGGAGTTGCCGAAAGGTAAGCGGGCACTTCGAAACAAGTGGGTGTTCAAGCTGAAACCGGGAGATGCCGGAAACCCCCCGAGATACAAAGCCAGGATCGTAGTGAAGGGGTTCCAGCAGAAGAAGGGCGTCGACTTCGACGAGATATTTGCCCCGGTAGTGAAGATGACCTCCATCCGGACGGTGCTGAGCATAGCGGCAAGCATGGAACTCGAGGTAGAACAGATGGACGTGAAGACGGCATTCCTTCACGGTGACCTCGAAGAAGAGATCTACATGCAGCAACCGGAAGGATTCGAGAAGAAAGGGAAGGAGCACCTGGTATGCCGGTTGAAGAAGAGCCTTTACGGACTGAAGCAGGCTCCCCGACAATGGTACCGGAAGTTCGACTCCTTCATGACAGACAAAGGGTACCACAAAACGCAGTCCGATCACTGCGTGTTTGTGAAGAAGTTCGAAGGAGGAGACTTTTTAATACTCCTCCTGTACGTGGACGACATGTTGATCGTCGGACGGGACCAGGGCAAGATACGGATGCTGAAGAAAGCGCTTCACCGAACCTTCTCAATGAAGGACCTGGGTCCGGCGAGGCAAATACTAGGGATGCACATCATCCGGGACCGGAAGAAGAAGCAGTTGTGGCTGTCACAGGAGAAGTACGTGACAAAGGTGCTTCACCGGTTCAACATGTCGGAAGCAAGACCGGTCGGGTCAACCCTCCCGGGAAACTGCAAGTTGTCCAGCAAGCAAAGCCCCAAGACAAAGGCTGAGAAGGAGGACATGATGAAAGTACCATATGCCTCTGCCGTCGGAAGCTTGATGTACGCAATGGTGTGTACAAGACCGGACATAGGATATGCAGTCGGAGTGGTGAGCCGGTACATGAGCAATCCCGGCAAAGAACACTGGAACGCGGTCAAGTGGATACTCCGATACCTGAAGGGCACGGCAAACGTGTGCCTCCGATTCGGCTCCGGTAAGCCCGAACTCGACGGCTTTACCGATTCGGATATGTCGGCTGATGCAGATACCAGCCGGTCCACATCAGGGTATGTGATGACGTATGCAGGGGGAGCTGTTTCGTGGCAGTCGAGGCTGCAGAAGACGGTTGCGTTGTCAACCACGGAGGCGGAGTACATGGCGGCTGTTGAAGCCGGCAAGGAAATAATATGGATGAAGGACTTCATTAGAGAGCTCGGTATCCGGTAGGAGGAGTACCGACTCTACTGCGACAGTCAGAGTGCCATCCACCTTGCGAAGAACGCGGCCTATCACTCCCGGACGAAGCACATCCAGCGAAGATATCACTGGATCCGGGAAAGGATAGAGGACCAGGAGTTCGTGCTGACGAAGATCCACACGGACGAGAACGGGTCGGATATGCTGACCAAGGTGCTCACACCCGACAAGCTGGAAGCATGCCGGAAGAGGGTCGGACTGGAAAGACATCCCATGCCGAAGTGAAGGGGGAGTTTGTTGGGATTACGGTCCCTCCGGATGGGATGGTCGGATGTCCGGGAATCGGGAATGAAGACCCCGGCTACGGAGCCGGATGATGAAGACCCGGCTACGGAGCCGGATGATGAAGACCCCGGCTACGGAGCCGGATGATGAAGACCCCGGCTACGGAGCCGGATGACGAATGTACCCGGAGAGAGATCCGGATGCGGGGACATATTTGTGAATATGTTTGCCAAGGGCCCTTAAGGCTATATTTGTAAATAGCCCGAAAGTCATATGTGTATAAATATGACTTAGGGCAAACAGTTTTATGTTGTTGCTCATTTTTCTGTTTTCCACTTAGAGGGAGCTAAGTGAGCAGCCGAGAGAGAGAAGAGAGAGACAGAGAGAGAGAGACGAAGAGGTCGTTGCCTCTGTGTATTACCGCCGCCTGTGGCGAAGACAGTGAGCTCAAGGTTGTTGCCTTGTAGCTTCACCATTGTACATCTCTGTTTATAGTGATAGTTGGAGTTTGAGGACTCCCGTGGTTTTTTCCCATTTAGGGTTTTCCACGTAAAACATCCCGTGTACTCTTCTCTCTATTGTCTTCGTGCATTTTGTATTTCCCGTTTTCTGAGAGTTGATCCTATTCCTCGGTTGTGGCCGAGCACTGTTTTCAACACAAAGTGTTAAAACTCAACCCAATCATCCTATTCATAGTTGATGAAACAACAAATATATTGCTCCAATATTTGGTTGGTACGTTCAATTTGACCATTTGTCTCTAGATATAGCTTGAATAGATTTTTCCATCACTCTGGAAGAGACAAAGCAAGTGTTTCTAAATTTACAGATGAATTATGAACCTCTATCATTAATGATGTCATGGGGAAGACCATGATCGACAAGATGTCACATTGGTCATCGTAAGCCTCCCACATGCCCTTGTAATTCGCTACCTTGTAATTTTGTTTGTCGACAAAGTTTAGGTGATTTGACTCCCAAATTTTGTGAACTCCTCCCTCATTATATTGCTTTTAGGAACTTGTCGGACAATGATAAGGGTGTCTCTTTTAGCATGCACCATTGCCTTTTCTTTGAGTATGCACTTGATCTTTTCTTTAATTTTGGCAAGGCATACATCCTTGTGTTCGTATTTACAATGTGCTTCATTCTCATCTTTTATACTTTGTAAATCACCTTCCCTACTCTATCCCCCATTCTCGTCTTTTATACTTTGTAAATCACCTTCCCTACTCTGTCCCCTTAAGTAGGTATCAAACCCTCAACCCATTTGTTGCAATTCTCAGTTCTTAGCATTGAGACACGTTTGATGTTGGTACTAATCTTCTTCTCCGTAGTTTTCTCAAGGTCCTCAAACATACATCTTGACCTAATGTGAAACTTTACAACTTGACATCCAAACGTTTTTCTCCCTTTGCACATGCCATATATCATGGCATGGTGAATGATGTTGTTATTATGGTTGTTTTTATCTATTAAGCTTAGTTGTTTAAGATCACTATGTGTAATCTCTCTCCTTATCCCCTCTCTCATTCACCATGCCATATATCATGGCATGGTGAATGATGTTGTTATTATGGTTGTTTTTATCTATTAAGCTTAGTTGTTTAAGATCACTATGTGTAATCTCTCTCCTTATCCCCTCTCTCACACACATATATTATCACACACATAATTGCCTATTCATGTCCTTTAAAACAATGATAATTAATAGTCATTCTCTTTGTTTTTATATATTAATCTAAGTTTTGATTGAAGTTCACTCTTATGCACTTTCTCATCTTCTTCTATCACACACATAACTTCCTATTGATATCCATTGTTATCATATGAAGTTCCTCAACATGCTTCTATAAGCTCCTTATGTAGAACCAAAGCACAAGGTTTAATCCTTGTCATTTTGTGTGTGTTGTCAAAGCCCAATAGTGTAAGATTTAGCTTGTCCACATGGACTTGATATTGATTGATTACTATTGCAAAGAATATGTAAACCTCTTGTGTGGAAGAGTCGACGATGTCTTGTATGTTTTGAAGGAAGTTAAGGAGGTATCAAGTATTTGCATGTGAAGGATTTGACTAATGATTGAGCAAATATACATAATTAAAGGAAAGAAATGGATTAAGGACACTTTTTCTCCCAACCACCCCCAAGCAATGGAATTGAGAGAGATTTTAAACAACGCATACATCCCAATATACTACTAACTATTGCCTAAGATGAAGTTGTTTTCACAATGCTATTGTAGCAATTGCCTCAACACAACACCGATGTCTCACAACATTATGATAGAGCTATTTGTTTCCCCCAACGAGATTAGCTACTCCTCGTTTTATACTTGCACCTTATGCCCTCAAGTCACTACATGTTGCATGTTGTAACCTTATATGAGTTGCCTCAATTTTTAATATACTCTGAAAACAATTACAAATTTATACTTAAATTATATATTAAAGTTCAAACACAAAACATTACTCCCCCTTAAAAAATTTGAATTCTTAAAATGAAAAGGTAGAGAAGTGAGTTTTTAAAGTTCTCTTTCTCTCAAAGTGGCACCATCAATAGTTCAATCCATTCATTTATCTTAAATTCTTGATTTGATTTAGATCATAGATTTTGAGTTTTGGAATCAAGAATGCATTTTGGTCTAGATCCTTAAAAAAAACATTGTTATCGCTAGCACCCAAGAATTCTTTCAAATAACTAACGGTAAGAGCTAAATCAATTTAAATGTGACAACACATAGCACAATGTTGTCATGATGTTGCATACATAAATACATACATGCCCCTTACATATTCACACATACAAAAACATGCACAGACACACAGACACACAGACACACACACAGACACACACACAGACACAGACACAGACACAGACACACAGACACACACAGACACACACACACACACACACACACACACACACACACACACACACAAGACAGATGCATTAGTATATACTTATATCATATATGTTAAGACATACTCAAACTCACATGCCTACATGTGCACTTGTACACTTAAAAACTTACACTTACCCATAGAAGTTCACACACACAAAGGTACAGTGTCAAAGTCTAGAAGATCTGAAGAAAGTTGGGAGTGATTACAACTGATAATTATGAAGGATTTTGAGATCATCAACACGACCATCAAACCCATATTGCTTAGTTTAGGTCCCCGACAATCCCAGTCACATTTCACACTCATGAACATAATTTCCCGACAACATTAAACACACATAATGACAATAGCATAATTCGTCAAGCCAAAAAGCTTTGCAGAAGCACAAGGCCCAAAATGGTGAAGAATATATGAATGAGAAAACGCAACTTCAATAAAACAACAAAATACATAACTTGGTTCCAATTTCACAATGGAAGAAAGCTCTCATATGTAGATGGGTGCAAGATCATACAACTAAAAAAGTACAAATTTTCTCTAATAATAAATGTATACACCCAAACACACAAAATTGATTATGATGAGACCTTTGCATAAATGAAAAAGATGATCACTATTAAAGTAATATAGGCACAGAGAAGAAAAAGTTAATGCCTACTTAATTTGAATTGATTATGAGGAAGCCAAGGTCCAAGAGGTGTTAGAGTATACTCAATTATTGCTCTAACAATTAGCTTATTGACATAACATTTTGTATTTCATTTTAATGGACCCCATATGAGAATCTATTGGTGCATTCTAATTTGAATAATGTTGAGGTCATGTTGTGACCACAGATGGTTGTAAGCCCACAATAGAAGGATTTTGGCACATTGCTTTAGTTGAAACGGGACCGCCAAAAAATATTTTAGTAATGTCTTTCCTATACTCATATGATTGTGGAACTAACCAAGATAATTGACTAGCGCAACCCTATTATTATGGATCAAATTTAACTGAACCAACCCTATTTATTATTATGGATGAAACTTTAATTGACTAGACTAACCCTTATTATGAATTAGACAAGTGATGAGCAAAAGTATAAGCGATTAAGGATTCTTCAGCAAGCATAGACCCTGTCACCAAACTGTGGGTGGTTCTATCATCCCACCAAGAGTAAAGAGACAATCAGGGCCAACTCTTCCTGCGAGAACTCTCACAATAGCTTAACTACAGGACCATGTCCTCACTCTATCTTCCCATTGGCCTCTAGGTTAGATGCATTTGTAAGAGAGAATTTCACTCGTAGTTTATCGAAGAACTCTCTAGATTCATTAGCATTCAACTCTCCCCCATCCACCACTATCTTCCCTTGTCGACATATGACATGTTCTAGTTGGAACTTGCACACTACCGTCAATGGTTTATTTCTCAAAGCCCTTTCTTCCACATGGTCCATAAGATCCTCCCTAACAAGCACCAAATATTTCATTTGCCCCACTCCAATTGGCATGGATACTAAGTTCACCATCCATTTGAAAAGTATGGCTAGTGGGTAGGTTGGGTGCAACTAATCTATATGGTTGAAGCTCATAGGCGATGGTCGCTTCGCCTTTTGTCATCGTGTCGACTCCCTCATTCATGTCCTTCTCCTCTTTGAGTGCCTCCTCAGTTCACTTCTTCCACCCCTTCTCCAGTCAATAGAAACTCTAATTAAACAAACCAAGGATGGAGAAGAGGATAAAGAGAAGTGGACCCCCCAAACCATTCTCACACTTGACACCCAAAACTAATCCTAAGCGAAGAAGAAACATAAAGGAAAAGTGGCTCAATGCCCCCTAAATACCCGCTCTCACACCTCGCTCGAGAAAATCCCAAAAACCCAAGAAAACAACAAGAAGAAAAGTTCTCTCAAGAACACTAAAAAAATCCAACTCCAAAACATGTTGAACCCCTTAATAAGCTAGGCTTGGTCTCCCTTTTATATAACAAGAAAAGTAGCTCACCACCACATTAACTGCTCACTCTCACACCCAAACAATAGGGGTATCTAGATCCCTTTATATAGCTCAACACCTAAGGCTCCCAAACCACTACATGTTCCCATGTGTCATAGGTTAGTTTGTCCCAAATCCTAGGATAACCGGTTTCCTGACTATCCTATCCTTAATCCATTAAAATTAGCTATACAATTGGTTTGTAAGATTACGCCTATAACAACGATCAAGTAGATTCTCCTAATACTTGCAATTAGTAGGGCAATAATGATTGGTAAACTATGTATGTCATGGCAAACTTATGTCCCTACCCAACACTCTCCTTCTAAACTCTAATATGTGAGCATAGTGGACAACAATGCCATTACGTGTATAATTGGCTATAATTAGAAACCATTGTTTTCTCCTTGTTTGTTTGTCTTGATCTATCTCTAATTTGTGAGTGCACTAGGTGGTAACTCCATTACAAGTATAATTGACTATAATTAGAAAAACATTGTTTTCTCCTTCTTTGTTTATCTTGGTTTGTCTCTAAGTTATATTCTTTCTACACGATCAACTCCATTGTGCATCTTCTCTTCTTTCCTTTAAATTTGCATCAATAAGTTACAACAAAGATAAAAATTGTTCAAACTATGTGTTGGGAATATGGATCCGAATCAAGATGATTTAAACTTCAAACACAATTAACACTTGATGAAACCACAAGACGAAAAATGGGAGTACACCAAAATTTTTAATGTGGAAAACCCAAAATAGGGAAAAAACCACGGGAACCGTAGGTTCCGAACAACTTTACTATAATCTGAATACAACGGTGTCGCGTTGTTACGCGCGTGCGTGGAGAACGAGGCGGGACCACGGGGGCCTTGGACCGAGAAATAACCGAATGAGAAGAGGGGAAGGAAACTACCAATGTACTTCACACGCACATAGACACATAGATTCACAGGAGTTGCAACTAACTCCGAACAATGGAGATAGAACGAATGCATATGTATATATAAATCAAGGAGTTACAACCGGCAAGCCGGCGAGTGATAGGCTCCGACGCCTGCACACACACACACACACACAAAGAACGCGAGATGGAGACTCTGCCGGAAGCACTTCGGCGTTCCGCGGAGCAGAGTCAGCCTCCCGAAAACCTGCACAGAACGACTATGGAGACAATAGAGGAGAAGAGCTCGGTTCCAGTCCGGTAGCACTTCTTCCTCCACAAAACACGATTCCCCCCTTTACAATACCTCTCCCTCTCTTTTATAGCCCAAGGAGGGAGGCCGTTACCACCCGTTGTCGTGAAGAAAACCGGCCATAGGCGGAATCGTAGAGAAAAGCGCATGAACCGGCTCTTACACGGATGGACGTGTGAATTGATATTTTGTACACGACTCATAAATGGATCAGTGGATGTAAATATTAAGTTGTGCACGTTTATTAGGGGATTGTGCGTATCTCTGTCAGGAGGGACAGGGAATAAAGTGAATTGACAAGGGGATGGGGATATAAAAAGGAGAAGAGAGAGGGGAGAGGAGGATATCGCGCGCTAGGGAGGACGAAGTGCTGCTGCAGATCTGAGTGCCGAGCTCTCTCTTCTCCTCCGGCTGTCGGTCTCTGTGGGTTGGGAGCTCGCTGGCTCTTCTTCGTGGACAACCCGTGCATTTCCAACAGAGGCTCTCCCCCCTTTGTTTTGTTTCTAGGAGTCGAGCGGGTGCTGTCTGTGTGTGAGTAGGATCCTTGTGTCGGGACCATCGCCGCCTTGTCAGTTGTAACCGTCAGAGTCGTATTCTCTTGTAACCCCTTGTATTCTCTTGTCGTTGTAATCTCTTGTTATTGAAACCAAGTATTATGTTCTATATCTCTCCTTCTCGCTTCGCGTATCTACAAATTTCTCTCTCTCTCGCTCCTCGGTTCAAGACCCCCATGGTCCCGCCCCTTCCACACGCACGCACGCAACAACGCGACATATTTGGTGAACCCGACGTGAACGGGGCGGCAAAGGAGTCGAAAGATGAGGGGATCGGAGCTAGCAGAAGCAATGGCGGTGGTCGTCGACCGGCTGGTGAGCGCTCGTGAGGGGACGGGTACCCTCGATAGAGCCGTTGAATCGATCGTCGGCTCTATAGGCCGCTTCGGAGGGAAAGACGCCACAAGTTATTTGGAGGCTTACCGGGCCGAAATGATCATGAGGGATATTCCGGTGGACAGGCGGTTGTCCGGATTCCCTCGGGTGGTGACGTCGGGCATCCACGTGGAGGTGCTCGAGGTGCTGGCCGGATGCCAGACTTGGGAGGAGTTGGAGCTGCAGCTCCTCGAGAAGTACGGGTTTGACGACTCGCTTCGGTTGTCGAGGCGGGACTTCATGGCGTGGGTGGAAAGCCCCGGAAAGGGGAGGAACACATCGGTGCTCCTCCAGGAGTTCGAAAAACGGTTCGCGTGGCTGTCGACGCTGGACCGGACAGTGCTCGAAACAAGTCGAGTACTACTGTTTGTCAAGTCGGTGGACGCGCTCGACAGGGAAAAGGTGGGTCCCCTATTGGAAACGGACGAAGCGTTCACGGCAGACTGGGCCGTGGTAAAACGGGTCTGCAGCCATTTCGACAAACGGCGCGATTGGAGCAACAGAAGCTCGTCGGGGTAGGGGCCGGTCCCAGTAGGAAGGAAGAGACCCGAATCTGGCCAGAGTCAAGGTCGGCATCGAACGGCGTGGTTAGAGGCCCATCCAAAGGAGCGGCTCTGGAGGAGCTGACACAGATTGTGCGCGACCTGCAGATCGCAAATGCCCGGAGAGACAACGGCGAACAACCTCGTGACCAGAGGTCGCCGACTGGGCAGCGGTGCATGTGGTGTGACGCGATCGGTCACATTTGGAAGGATTGCGCGGATTTCGCCGACACGCTCAGGACCAACGTGGTGTACCTCTGGAACGGGCGGGTGCACGTGAGCGAGACCCGGAGAGCCCTAGAACTGAATATGGGGCATGACGGAATGAAGAGGTTGATGGAAGAGGCTGCGGCACGGCACGTCGAAGCCGTTAACTACTCAGTGTCGGCGGGAATTCGGATCGGAGGTGATGAGACCCGGAAGGCGAAGGACTCCGGATTCTGGCCGCTAGTGCTAGAAGGCCTCTCTGGAGTTCGGCTGAAGAAGGAAGAGGCGGACCGCGCGGAACAGCGGGTCCAGGAGGTCACCGGTTGGGACGATCCGGTCGAGGAGAAAATGAGCTTCGTAGAGGCTGCTTGCCAGAACTACGAGGTTCTGGTGGAGGACAAACGGGCAGGAAAGGCCGGAGGGGTCGGTCCCCCGCAGAGGTATGAGACCCGGTTCGGACCGAAACCGACTGATGCCGGCAACCCAGGCGCGCCAGACGGGAAGAAGCAGGCGGGGTTTCGGTTGAGCACTGAAATCGAAAGAACCACAGACCTGCGAAAGGTCTTGGAGGAACGTATCCTCGACAGCAAAGTGGAGCTGTCATTGCGGGAGGTGCTGGGAATCGCCAAGAGGGAGTTCCACGACTCTATCGTAGACTTGGTGAAGCGGAAGAGGCTCTCGACGGAGCCGGAACCGGAGAAGCTGGTGGAGGTGCGGACCACGCACCTGGAAGACGAAGCCCTAGAAGACGAGCTGGCGGGAAGCCACTACACGAAGCCGCATTGGGCTAGGGCAACTACGGAAACCCCTGTACGGATCGGCAACGTTCTGGAACCGGTGGTGGCGTTGGTAGACCATGGATCCGAAACCAACCTGATGTCCATGGATTTCTACAAGAAGGGTAAATGGCCGATCAACACCAAGCATGGCTAGAAGATACGGGCAACGACGCGCGCTAAGAAGAACTACATGGGGCCTGTCCGAACGTACGGGTGAAGATCAGCGATGTCGAGATCGACCAACACTTCTTCGTGCAAGAGACGTCCTCGCATCCGGTTATACTAGGAGAGCCATATATCACGGCGGCGCGGATGGAGACCAACGTGTTGGACAATGGTTCAGCCTATGCAAGAGTCAAGAGCCAGGACGAGCGTCACTCGGTCCAGTTCCTAACGGTGCGACCAAACCACGAGGCCCTCGGCGGCGAAACCCGAGGGGATTTTTAGAGAGGGCTATCAAGGCGTGGGGCCGCGATAGTCCGGACACTCGGGAAGAACCCCACAAATGTATAGTATGGAAGAAGACCTGTACCATAGGTAGGAAATTTTGGTTCTCCGACAACGGAGGTTGTACTATAACCGGCGTCAGCGGCCGGGAGAGGAAGCAAGTGGAGGAGCGGCTCAGGGGATGCGGAGTCCTCTTCCCCGACGAAGACATCAGCGGCGCCGTGGAGGCGGTCTCTTTTGACGACACCTTGGGCGAACTGCGAAAGGTTATAGGTGAAGACCTTAGAGAAGACCGGACTGTTCCGGTAGGGTCAATGGGAATGTACGAAGTCATCGCAGACTTCGGGGAAAGGATTGGGTCGGATCAGACGGCCCGCATGGATACAAAGTACAAGACTATGGACCGGAAGGTAAGGCCAGTCGCGGCACCCTTGCCGGAGGGCAATGAGGAGCGGATAAAAGGGGTCGCGTCGGACCCAAGTTTACGGAACCCGGCTGGCATAGGGCACCGGTTCACCGACATAATGATACGGGAGCTCAAGGTCGGTGGGGGCGGTTTTCTACTGCCAGTGGAGGAGGACCGGTTTCGGAGAATGCTCGGGAGGCACGAGAAGGCTTTCGTATTCTCACCGGAGGAGATCGGGTGCGTAGACCCGAGAGTTGTCGAACCGATGGTGATCTTCACGGTACCGCATGTACCGTGGAATCTCAAGCCGATTATGGTGCCGAGAGCTCACATCCCGAAGCAAAAGGTGGAGCTCCTGAAGCAAAAGGTGGAGATGGGCGTCCTCAAACCGTCGAGTGCCCTGTATTCGAATCGGTGGTTTACGGTGCCGAAGAAGAATGGCACGTTGCGCTTCATTCAGGACCTGCAACCGGTCAACAAGGTGACCATCCGTAATGCAGGGATCAGACCGACCATAGACGAGTTCGCGGAGGCCTTCGCTGGAAGGTCGGTCTATTCTGTCGGTGATCTGTACTCGGGGTACGATCAGTTCCAACTAGTCGTGGAGAGCAGAGACATTACGACGATGCGGACTCCTCTCGGCCTAGTGCGGATGTGTATCCTGCCACAAGGAGGGACGAACTCAGTGGCTCACATGGTGAACGCGATGAACAAAGTGCTCAGGGATTGTATCCCGGACATCACCATGCCATTCTTAGACGACATCCCGATCAGGGGATGCCCGGTGGAGGAAAGGAACGAGACAATCGAACTGGACGGATGCAGGAACTTCGTGGCGACTCACATCGATGACTGCGAGAAGGTGCTGCAGAGACTAGAAGGCGCGAGGCTCACCTTCTCCGGGGAAAAATCGGCCTTCGGGCAATCAGAGATCATGGTCGTCGGGCACCTATGCAGACCATACGGTCGGAAACCGTCTCCGGCCAAGGTGGAAGCCATCTCCGCAATGAAACATGACTGCAATTCGGTCATGGAGGTCCGTAGATTCTTGGGAGCATGCGCGTTCTACCACATCTGGATCCCGCACTACGCGAATGTCGCGGAACCCCTCTACGGACTATTGAAAAAGGGGCATAGCTTTGAGTAGAGGATGGAGCACACGGAGTCAGTACAGAGACTAAAGGAGGCGCTTACGGTAGCACCGGCTCTCTGTAAAGTGGTTTACGGCAAGGATGTTCCCATCTGCGTGATAGTGGACACCAGCCCGACCGGGATCGGGTGGGTAATCAGTCAGGAGGACAAGGACGACGTACGATTCCTGATCCAGTTCGGGGCGAAGGTATTGAGCGAGTGGCAGCTAGGATACGGCCACGTTAAGCGCAAACTTTGGGGTGTCGTTTCGGCAGTCAAGGCCGACAAGGATTATCTGATTGGGACGGAGGTGATCATTGAGATGGACTGCCTGCCGATACTCTGCATGGTTTCCGGGTGCGCGACGCCAGACCTAGCAATGCTCCGGTGGATAGCGTACATTAAGTCCCTAAATCCGGAGATACGACACATCTCCGGAAAGGACAACACCATGATCGACATGCTTTCGAGGGCAAGGTTCAACGATGAAGAGGCATGGTTTTGGATGACGAAGAAGTCGGCGATGATTACTTCGGGTCGGCTAAAGTATCGACGAGGAAAAGGAACACTCCGACGCTTACCGAATTTGACGAAAGCAAGCACGACGGGAAGTGGCTCCAAATCGGGAGGTTCCTACGGACGATGACACTGGACGCAGCATGGGTGAGAGAGGAGGCGAGCCGGGTATGGAAGAAGGCGTTCCGATTCTTCCTACGGGACGGGTGCATATAGAGGCACCCAAAGAAGAGAAACGGCATCCCACTACGAGTTGTGGCAAAGAAAGAAGAACAGGGGAAACTACTGGCGGAATTTCACGAGAGCCCCTAGGCCGGACACCGTGGAACGTGGGCCATGTTCGAGAAGCTGAAGGAGAAGTACTGGTGGCTGGGGCTGTACTAGGACGTGCATCGGTTCGTAATGACTTGCGAAAGCTGTCAGATGCACTCCGTAGTCCGACACCGGGACGAGCTACACTCGACCTACCCGCCTACAGTCCATTCCAAGTGGATGGTGGACTTGGTGACGATGCCGATGGGAGTAGGGCAGATGCGATACTTGGTGCTTGCACGGGAAGACTTAACGAACCAGGTGGAAGGCCGTGCACTGCAGAACAAGACAACCGCGGTGGTATGCTGGTTCCTGATCGAAGAGGTAGTGTGTCGGTATGGGTGCGTCAGGAAGATCATGGTGGACCGGGAAGAGCTGGATGCACGGGAAGCTGAGGAGCTATTCGACCGGCTAGGCCTCAAACTCTCCCTCACTATGGCGTACAATCCGGAGGCGAACGGAAAGGTAGAACGTGGGCACGGGCCTATCGTAAAGGCGTTGGTGCGTGCATGCGGAGGGCAGGTCGGGAATTGACCGCGGCTCCTTCCTTACGCACTATGGGCGAACCAAACTACACACAGTTCGGTGATAGGGTTTATGCCGGTAGAGCTGATGAACGGACAGAAGCCGATCATGCTGGTGGAACAGACGGTTTCTTCCTGGGCAGTAGATTGGAAGGACGAAATGAGCCGGGAGGAGTTGTTGGCGGCGCGGATCCGACAACTCGAGCGGAGGCCGGAGGATGTGAAACAGGCGAAGGAAAAGCTGCGGGCGGCAAGGGAGCAAAACAAGACCCGGTTCAACCGGACGCACCGGTTGCGACCAAAGAAGATCGAGGAAGGCGACTAGGTCTTGGTATACGATAGCAGCCTCGACAATCAGCACAAGGCGGTGTAAAAGTTTGCCAGTAGGTGGTTCGGGCCCTACATGGTAACGAGCGCGAACGACAATGGCCCGTACCACCTCGCGAAACTCGACGGGACACGGTTAGCGGTGCCGGTGGCCGGGAAGCGGATCAAAGCGTTCAAGAAGAGGTTCGAGGACGAGCCGAAGCCTGCGAGCGGGAGCGACAACGATGATCAGTTCGGGCCCGGCGGGGAATCGGAGAGCAATGAGTGAGGCCGGTTTTCTTTGGTATCTACCCGTCTCTGGTGCATGCTAGTGGATGCGCGGTTTGGTGGGGGTGGATGTCGTGAAGAAAACCGGCCATAGGCGGAATCGGAGAGAAAAGCACATGAACCGGCTCTTACACCGATGGACGCATGAATTGATATTTTGTACACGACTCATAAATGGATCGGTGGATGTAAATATTAAGTTGTACACGTTTATTAGGGGATTGTGCGTATCTCTGTCAGGAGGGATAGGGAATAAAGCGAATTGACAAGGGGATGGGGATATAAAAAGGAGAAGAGAGAGGAGAGAGGAGGATATCGTGCGCTAGGGAGGACGAAGTGTTGCTGCAGATCTGAGTGCCGAGCTCTCTCTTCTCCTCCGACCGTCGGTCTTTGTGGGTCGGGAACTCACTGGCTCTGCTTCGTGGACAGCCCGTGCACTTCCAGCAGAGGCTCTCCCCCCTTTGTTTTGTTTCTAGGAGTCGAGCGAGTGTTGTCTGTGTGTGTGAGTAGGATCCCCGTGTTGGGACCATCACCGCCTTGTCGGTTGTAACCGTCAGAGTCGTATTCTCTTGTAACCCCTTGTATTCTCTTGTCGTTGTAATCTCTTGTTATTGAAACCAAGTATTACGTTCTATATCTCTCCTTCTCGCTTCGCGTATCTACAAATCTCTCTCTCTCTCTCTCTCTCGCTCCTCGGTTCAAGACCCCCGTGGTCCCGCCCCTTCTACACACACGTGCGTAACAACGCGACACCGTTACATCATGTTTATTCCTTGTCCTTTCGGACAGGGATACGCCTCGATTTTCTCCCTAATGAATGCGTGCTACCTAGGATTTCACCTCAACCAACTTGTACCTATCTATGTACTATACAACAAAACTTGTGCCCATGTGTAAGGGCCGGTTTACGCACGTTATACCCGGTTTCCGCCTAGGGACGGTTTTCTCCACGACATCTGCCCCCACCTAACCACGCATCCACCAGTATGTGCCAAAATTAGACTCTTGCCGGAGAAGATCGGCCCACGCTTATCCTTCGTCTTCCGGATCAACATCCATTCCGAACCGGTCGTTGTCGCCATCCAGGTCGTCCGGGTCCGGTTCAGCCTCGTGCCGCTTCTTGAATGCTTTGATCCTTTTCCCCGCCACCGATACCGCCATCCTTGTCCCGTCGAGCTCCATGAGATGGTAGGTCCCATTGCCGTTGGTGCTTGTCACCACATAAGGCCCAAACCACCTTCTTGCAAACTTCCGCAATGCCCTGTGCTGGTTATCGAGGCTGCTGTCATACACTAGAACCTAGTCGCCTTCCTCGATCTTCTTCGGTCTCAGTCGGCGAGTCCGGTCGAACTGTCCTTTGTTCTTTACCCTCGCCACCCGTAGTTTCTTTGCGGCTCGGTCCACGTCCTCAAGTCTTCTCTCTAGCTACCGAATCTATGCCGGTAACAGTTCCTCTCGGCTCATCTCGTCTTTCCAGTCCACCGTGGCCCATGAGGAGATTGTCTGCTCCGTTGGCATGATCGGCTTCTGCCCATACATTAGCTCTGCCATCATGAACCCGGTTACCAAACTGTGCGTAGTTCGGTCCGCCCACAACGCATAGGGTAAGAGTCGCAGCCAGTTCCCGACTTGGCCTCCACACGTCTGTACTAACGATTTGATGATCGGCATGTGTTCGCGTTCCACCTTCCCGTTAGCCTCCAGATTGTACACTATGGTGAGCGAGAGTTTAATCCCTAGCCGGTCAAACAACTCTTCCGCCTCTTGCGCATCCAATTCTCCGTGGTCGGCCACGATCTTACCTACGCACCCGTACTGGCATACCACTTCTTCGATAAGAAATCGGCACACAACCGCGGTCGTTTTGTTCTGCAACGCTCGGCCTTCCACCTGGTTCGTTAGGTCCTCCTGAGCCAACACTAGATACCGCATCTGCGCTACCCCCATCGGCATCGTCACTAGATCCACCATCCACTTGAAGTGGACGGTCGGAGGGTAGGTTGGGTGAAGCTCGTCCTGATGTCGGACTATGCAGTGCACTTGACAACTTTTGCAAGTCGTCACGAACTGATGCAGGTCCCAGTGTCGTGAAGAAAACCGGCCATGGGCGGAATCGGAGAAAAAGGCTCATGAACTGGCTCTTACACGGGTGGACGCGAGAATTGATATTTTGTACATATTTTGTAATTAGATCGGCTGATGTAAATACTAGGTAGTACACGTTTATTAGGGGATTTGTGCGTATCCCTGTCGGAAGGGACAGGGAATAAAGCGATTGGACTAGGGAAGAAGGGTCTCCCCTTTGCGAACTATTTTAAGGAGGGAGAGAAGGAGGAAAAGGTATCGCGCATTGGCGAGGACGAAATGCTGCTCCAGAACCGAAGGCCGAGCTCTCTCTCCTTCGATCGTCGTTCTCTGTGGGTGTCAGGAGTTCGCTACCCGTGTGCTTCCAGCAGAGGCTCTCTCTCTCTGTCCCCCCCCCCCCCTTTTTTCTTTCTTCGAGTCGAGTCGCGTCGTCTGTTTGCGTGAGTAGGACCCCGTGTTAGGTCCATTACCGGTTGGCCGGTTGTAACCGTTCGAGTTGTAAGCTACTGATTATAGTAATCAGATTCCTGTTTCTTGCTCTTATTTTCTTTCTATGGATCTCTCTCTCTCTCTCTCACTCTCTCCTTGGTCCAAGACCCCTGTGGTCCCGCCTCTTCTTACACGCGAACGCGAAACTTCGCGACATAATTGGTGAACCCGACGTGAACAGGCATCAAAGGAGTCGGAAGATAAGGGGATCAGAGCTAGCAGAGGCAATGGCGGTAGCCGTCGACCGGCTGGTGAGCGCTCGCGAGGGGACAGGTACCCTCGACAGAGCCATTGAATCGATTGTCGGCAGCATAGGCCGATTTGGTGGGAAGAATCCCACAAGTTATTTGGAGGCTTACCGGGCCGAAATGATCATGAGGGATATCCTGGTGGACAGGCGGCTGTCCGGATTCCCTCGGGTGGTGACGCCGAGCATCCACGTAGAGGTGCTCGAGGTGTTGGCTAGATGCCAGACTTGGGAGGAGTTCGAGTTGCAGCTCCTCGAGAAGTACGAGTTTGATGACTTGCTTCGGTTGTCGAGGCGGGACTTCATGGCATGGGTGGAAAGCCCCGGAAAAGGGAGGAACACGTCAGCGCTCCTCCAGGAGTTCGAAAAACGATTCACGTGGCTATCGATGCTGGACCGGACCGTGCTCGAAACGAGTTGAGTTCTACTGTTTGTCAAGTCGGTGGACGCACTCGACAGGGAAAAGGTGGGTCCCCTATTGGAGACGGATAAAGGGCTCATGGCAGACTGGGCCGTGGTAAAACAGGTCTGTAGCCGTTTCAACAAACGGCGCGATTGGAGCAACGGAAGCTCGTCGGGGTTGGGGCCGGGGGTGATGAGACCCGGAAGGCGAAGGACTTCG
This sequence comes from Azolla caroliniana, assembly GCF_043228905.1. NCBI lineage: Eukaryota > Viridiplantae > Streptophyta > Polypodiopsida > Salviniales > Salviniaceae > Azolla > Azolla caroliniana. Next base: position 7,335,174 of record NW_028230441.1, on the reverse strand, counting down.
GATTCTGGCCGCTAGTGCTAGAAGGCCTCTCCGGAGTTCGGCTGAAGAAGGAAGAGGCGGACCGCGCGGAACAACGGGTCCAGGAGGTCATCGGATGAGACGATTCGGTCGAAGAGAAAACGGGCTTCTTAGAAGCCGCTTGCCAGAACTACGAGGTTCTAGTGGAAGACAAATGGGCAGGAAAGGACGGAGGGGTTGGTCCCCCGCAGAGGTACGAGACCCGGTTCGGACCGAAACTGATCGGTGCCGGCAACCCAGGGGCGCCAGATGGGAAGAAGCAAGCGGGGTTTCGGTTGAGCACCAAAATCGAGAGAGCAACGGACCTACGAAAGGTCCTTGAAGAGCGGATCCTGGATAGTAAAGTGGAGTTGTCGTTGCGGGAGGTGCTGGGAATCATCAAGAGGGAGTTCCACGACTCCATCGTAGACTTGGATAAGCAGAAGAGGATCTCGACGGAGCCGGAACCGGAGAAACCGGTGGAGGTGCGGACTACGCACTTAGAAGACACGGCCCTAGAAGATGAGTTGGCGGAAAGCCACTACGCGAAGCCGCATTGGGCCAGGGCAACTATGAAAACCCCTGTGCGGATCGGCGACGTTCCGAAATCGGTGGTGGCCTTGGTAGACCATGGATCCAAAATCAACCTGATGTCCATGGATTTCTACAAGAAGGGTAAATGGCCGATCAACTCCAAGCATGGGTGGAAGATACGCACGGCGACACGTGCTTCGGAGGAGCTGCATGGGGCCTGCCCGAATGTACACGTAAAGATCGGTGACGTCGAGATAGATCAACATTTCTTCGTGCAGGAAACATCCTTGCACCCGGTGATTCTCGGCGAACCGTACATTACGACAACACTCATGGAGACGAAGGTGTTGGACAATGGTTCGGTGTACGCGCGCGTCAAGAGCCAAGACGGTCGGCATTCCGTCCAATTCATGACCGTACGTCCGAACCATGAGAGAAATCGCGAGACCCTCGGCGGCGACAGTCGAGGGGATTTTTAGAGAGGGTTCTCAAGGCGTGGGGCCGTGATAGTCCGAACGTACCGGAAGAACACCACACATGTATAGTAGTTAGGAAGTTTTGGTTCTCCGAAAACGGAGGTTGTACTATAGCCGGCATCAGTGGACGGGAGAGGAAGCGAGCGGAGGAGAGACTCAGGCGATGCAGAGTCCTCTCCCCCGACGAAGAAATCAGCGGCGCCGTGGAGGCGGTCTCTTTTGACGACACCTTGGGCGAGTTGCGAAAGGTGATCGGTGAAGACCTTAGAGAAGACCGGACCGTTCCGGTTAGTTCGATGGGAATGTACGAAGTCATCACGGACTTCGGGGAAAGGATCGGGTCGAATCAGACGGCCCGCGTGGATACAAAGTACAAGACTGTGGACCGGAAGGTGAGGCCAGTCGCGGCACCCTTGTCGAAGGGCAGTGAGGAGTGGATAAAAGGGGTCGTGTCGGACCCAAGTTTACGGAATCCAGCTGGCATAGGGCACTGGTTCACCGACATAACGCTACGGGAGCTCAAGGTTGGTGGGGGTGGCTTTCTACTGCCGGTGGAGGAGGATAGGTTTCGGAGAATGCTCGGATGGCATGGGAAAGCCTTGACGTTCTTGCCGGAGGAGATCGGGTGCGTGGACCCGACGATCATCGAACTGATGGTGATCTTCACGGTACCGCATGTATCGTGGAATCTCAAACCGATTCCGGTGCCGAGAGCTCACATCTCAAAGTTGATGGAGCTTCTAAAGCAAAATGTGGAGATGGGCATCCTCGAACCGTCGACTGCCCCATATTCGAATCGGTGGTTTACGGTGCCGAAGAAGAACAGCACGCTGCGCTTCATTCAGGACCTGCAACCGGTCAACAGGGTGACCATCCGTAATGCAGGAATCAGATAGACCATAGATGAGTTCGCGGAGGCCTTCGCTGGAAGGTTGATCTATTCGGTCGGTGACTTATACTCGGGGTACGACTAGTTCCAGCTAACCGTGGAGAGCAGGGATATCACGACGATGCGAACTCCTCTCAGCCTAGTATGGATGTGTACCCTACCACAACGCGGGACGAATTCGGTGGCGCATATGGTGAACGCAATGAACAAGGTGCTGAGGGACTGCATCCCGGACATCACCATGCCATTCTTGGATGACATCCCGATAAAGGGGTGTCCGGTGGAAGATGCGGACGAGACTGTCGGGCCAGACGGATGCCGGAGGTTCATCATGAACCACATCAATGACTGCGAGAAGGTGCTGCAGAAGCTCGAGAGCGCACGACTCACCTTCTCCGGAGAAAAATCGGCGTTCAGGCAGTCAGAGATCTTCGTGGTCGGACACCTGTGCGGGCCTTACGGTAGGAAACCGTCTCTGGCAAAGGTAGAAGAGGCCATCTCTGCGATGAGGAACGATTGCGGGTCGGTTACGGAGGTCCGCAAATTCTTGGGTGCATGCGCGTTCTACCACATCTAGATCCCACACTACGCACATGTCGCGGAACCCCTCTACGGACTATTGAAAAGGGGGCGTAGCTTTGAGTGGAGGATGGAGCACACAAAGTCTGTCCGAAAACTAAAGGAGGCGCTTACGGCAACACCAGTTCTCCGTAAAGTAGCTTACGGCAAGGGAGTCCCCATCTACGTGACGGTGGACACCAGCCCGACCGGGATCGGGTGGGTGATCAAGAAAGAGGACAAGGACGACGCACGGTTCCCGATCTGGTTCGGGGCGAAGGTATTTAGCGAGCGGCAACGAGGATACGCCCAAGTCAGGCACAAACTATGGGGTATCGTTTCGACAGTCAAGGCCGATAGGGACTACCTGATTGGGACAGAGGTAACAATCGAGACAGACTGCTTGCCGATACTCGGCATGGTTTCCGGATGCGCGACGCCAGACCTAGCAATGCTCCGGTGGATAGCGTACATTAAGTCCCTGAACCCGGAGATACGGCACATCTCTGGAAAGGATAACGGGTAAAAGCATGCGAGTGGAAACACTATTATAGCTAATTAGCTACTAAAATGGCCATAGCTAATTAGCTATTTGTTTAGCTAGTCTTTCTTGTGGGAAAATCAAATATTTGAAAAACTAATTTATGAAAAAACTCAAATATTTGAACTTCTGTTTCAGACGTAGTGGAACTTGGGGAATATCACCATCATCTAAGGTCGACTTCAATGTCATCAATTTCCTGTTTAGCCTAAGTCTGATTTTGAACGCAAATGGAGTACTCAGAGCACGAACGCAGACGTAGCTCCCGCAACAGCAAAAAATCGACATTGCAGATTGAGAGCTACAACACAGAACCCGCTCGATCATCGTCCAGGTATGTTTCAGTTACAGAAACCCCAAACATTTGTTTTTTCATTTTGACTACTGTCTGAACTTTGGTGCCGATTCATATTTCCCCAAAATCGAATAGGGCGAAGTCCTTGGAGTCCCATACAAGGATGTCTCGCAAATCGGGGAGTAGCAACAGGTGTGTTTATATTACTTTTTTTGTGTTTAATCCTGTCTTTAGTGATTAGGGTTTGTGATTGAAATTTCTGATTAGGGTTTGTGATTGAAATTTCTGATTAGGGTTTTTGATTATAAATTTCTGATTAGAATTTTTGAATAGGGTTTCTGGTTACAAATTTTGATTACAAATTAGAATTTCTGAATAGGGTTTTTGTTTATAAATTTCTGCTTAGGATTTCTGATTAGGGTTTGTGATTGAAATTTTTTATTAGGGTTTCTGATTGAAATTTCTGATTAGGGTTTTTGATTATAAATTTCTGATTAGAATTTCTGAATAAGGTTTCTGGTTACAAACTTCTGATTACAGATTTTGATTAGGGTTTCTGATTTCAAACTTCTGATTACAGATTTTGATTAGGTTAAGTTAAAGATTTTGCACCATTTTTGTTGTTGTTGATTGGGGTTTTTGATTCTCACATATTCTGATTTTGCACTATTTCTGATTTCTGAAATGATATTTCAGATGGCTCGTTCCTCCGTATACGAGAGTGCTAAACTTCGCAAAATTTTGCGAGACAAAGGAGGACTTCCACAACACCTATGGTCTGTCACTCGAGGGTGTTGACCCTGCTGTCCTAAGTGATAAATTGATCAGTGATATAGACTGGATGACAGTATATACAGTGCCTAGAGTCAAAGGCAAGGTCAAGCTGAAGCATGTACGAGCCGACTTGTACGATGACTGCATGAGACTGCACCAGAAAGTTCATCAGGAGATCCCAGTCAACAATGAGTTGTCAGTTTCATTTGCTAGAGCATTTGCATATGAGTACTGCAAAACAGCGAAGGAATCTAGAGACCCTGAAATGTATAGGGTAGCTTGGGCAGTCTATGGTGAGGCATCGGTAAAAAGATGCCGAAAGATGGGGACCTTGGCACAAAAAATAGACAGATTTTGGAGCATGGCAGCTGTTGATGCAACTGCCGACTCCCAGCAAGAGCGGGGGCATACACCACACCGACACCCAAGGAAAGCCAATGTCGATGATACAGGTGAGACATTGGTTAGCTATATGCTAAAAAATGTCCATGAAGCCTGTGAGACATTGGCATTTTTTAAGACTGATTTAGAGAAAGCCACAATGGCTTCTGCAATGGAGAGCAAAGTTACTTCTGCTGTTACAACAATTAGAAATAAGATTCAGGTAACTATTGTTTTGCTGGTATGTGATTGTGTTATAAATAACGGGTAAAATGTGCTAATCAAGCATTATCTGGAATAGGTTGCGCAACAGGAGCTTGAATTAGAGGGGCCATTGGATCCCCAGCGTAAAATAGAACTGCAAATAGAGATCCAGGTTCTTTCAATGAACCTGGACCTTCTAGGTGTAAATACTGTTGCAGATTACAATTTGGATAAGCTTCAAGTAAGTTAACGATTCCTGAGCAAAGTTGGTGTATCTTTCAACAACAAGAATAATTAATCGGTAAATTTCTCTGTTGCGTTGAAGGAACAATACATTCATCAAGAACAGGTAGTTAGCTGCCTTAAGAAGAAGCTACATTTTGTGGAGGAAATGGTAAGGACCAGACAGGATTTGGACCTGAACATTCTTGCTCCCTTACCAAATGAAGTAGAACCAGAAAATGATTTATTGACAGTTCAAGCACGTTGCATCGCTTGCGGGTTAGGTGTGGAGGACAAAACTGCGTCTTTGTTGGTTCACCTACAACCATGCAACCACACATACCATCTGCTTTGTTTTCAACATGCCTGTCGAATTGCTACATTCTGTTTGGGAGATTGCAGTACAACTCTACCAAATGAGTGGAGAAAACAAACAGGTATACCATACTGTAGCTAATAAGCTTAGTCTTTTCTAATTAGCTATCCTACTAGCTAATTAGCTACTGGCAGCTAATGAGCTACTAGCTAATTAGCTGTCCTAGTAGCTAATTAGCTATGGTACTAGCTAATTAGCTAGTACCATAGTTGTGTAAAAAAGCTAAATAGCTATCCTACTAGCTAAATTAGCCACTGGCAACTAATTAGCTATCCTAGTAACTAATTAGCTACTGCCATAGTTGTGTAAAGTAGCTAATAAGCTATCCTAGTAGCTAGTTAGCTATGGTACTAGCTAATTAGCTAGTACCATAGTTGTGTAAAAAAGCTAATTAGCTATCCTACTAGCTAATTAGCTACTGGCAACTAATTAGCTATCCTACTAGCTAATTAGCTATCCTACTAGCTAATTAGCTATCATAGTAGCTAATTAGCTACTGACATAGTTGTGTAAAGTAGCTAATAAGCTATCCTAGTAGCTAGTTAGCTATGGTACTAGCTAATTAGCTAGTACCATAGTTGTGTAAAATAGCTAATTAGCTATCCTACTAGCTAATTAGCTACTGGCAACTAATTAGCTATCCTACTAGCTAATTAGCTATCATAGTAGCTAATTAGCTACTGACATAGTTGTGTAAAGTAGCTAATAAGCTATCCTAGTAGCTAGTTAGCTATGGTACTAGCTAATTAGCTAGTACCATAGTTGTGTAAAAAAGCTAATTAGCTATCCTACTAGCTAATTAGCTACTGGCAACTAATTAGCTATCCTACTAGCTAATTAGCTATCCTACTAGCTAATTAGCTATCATAGTAGCTAATTAGCTACTGACATAGTTGTGTAAAGTAGCTAATTAGCTATCCTAGTAGCTAATTAGCTACTGGCAGCTAATTAGCTGTCCTAGTAGCTAATAAGCTATCCTAGCTACTACATAGTTGAGAAAGTAGCTAATTAGCTTTCATTGTAGCTAATTAGCTATCCTAGCTACCACCATAGTTAATAAAGTAGCTAATTAGCTATCCTAGCTACTACCATAGTTAGTAAAGTAGCTAATTAGCTATCCTAGCTACTACCATAGTTGAGTAAAGTAGCTAATTAGCTACCATAGTAGCTAATTAGCTATCCTAGTAACTAATTAGCTATCCTAGTAACTAATTAGCTACTGCCATAGTTGTGTAAAGTAGCTAATAAGCTATCCTAGTAGCTAATTAGCTACTAGCAGCTAATTAGCTATCCTAGTAGCTAATTAGCTACTACCATAGTTGAGTAAAGTAGCTAATTAGCTATCCTACTAGCTAATTAGCTACTACCATAGTTGAGTAAAGTACCTAATTAGCTATCCTACTAGCTAATTAGCTACTGGCAACTAATTAGCTATCCTAGTAGCTAATTAGCTATCCTAGTAGCTAATTAGCTGCTGGAAACTAATTAGCTATCCTACTAGCGAATTAGCTATCCTAGTAGCTACTGCCATAGTTGTGTAAAGTAGCTAATAAGCTATCCTAGTAGCTAATTAGCTACTGGCAGCTAATTAGCTGTCCTAGTAGCTAATTAGCTATCCTAGTAGCTAATTAGCTGCTGGAAACTAATTAGCTATCCTACTAGCGAATTAGCTATCCTAGTAGCTACTGCCATAGTTGTGTAAAGTAGCTAATAAGCTATCCTAGTAGCTAATTAGCTACTGGCAGCTAATTAGCTATCCTAGTAGCTAATTAGCTACTGGCAGCTAATTAGCTACTGGCAGCTAATTAGCTGTCCTAGTAGCTAATAAGCTATCCTAACTACTACCATAGTTGAGTAAAGTACCTAATTAGCTATCCTAACTACTACCATAGTTGAGTAAAGTACCTAATTAGCTATCATACTAGCTAATTAGCTATCGTACTAGCTAATTAGCTATCCTAGCTTCTACCATAGTTTAGTAAAGTAGCTAATTAGCTATCCTAAATAACTGTCATGTTATTGTAGAATCTTGTGGATTAAGGACGGCACATGATGTGTCTGGTGCTGATGATGCTGCAACAGATGAGGATACTACTGCCAATGTGGCTGAAAGTAAGAGTCCTGCTATCACATCTCCTTCAGATCAGCTGCACCCTATTCTTTTGGAACAGTGTACTGAATTAGGCAACGATGTGAAATGCCATGAAATAGTGGAAACAACATGTAAAACTGAGGTTCACAACAACAGTGTTTATGAACACTTGATGCAACATTTCTTCGAGTCTCAAGACCTTGATTCCACCCCACCGAGCCCAACTACTGAAAATGTCCAAACAGATCCCTCTGTACTTGAAAAGCTAGTTCAAGAAACGGCTGATGTGCAATTAGCTGCTGAGGCGATGGGAAGGTTGTCGGAGGAGGACACACTTGCGCATTGGGTCCTAGAAGCAAGGCTAAATGGGGAACCAACCAGAAAAAGGCTGAAGAAGGGGCCACGATCGGGAACAAGACTAGTTACTCGGTCAAGGGGCCCAGACGTAGTGGAGCGAAATACTGTTTAGTTGGATATGATTGTTAGCTTAGGGATTTTGCTAGGGTTTTATGAAGTTTTACTATCCTGTTGGACAAGTAAAACCTCAGATTGGTTGTTGCTTGATCCACATTATGTAATGGAACTCTATGATGTTTTTCCAAGATAATTTGAAGAGTGTTGTTCTATGACTGAAACTCTTTGATGTTCAGGATATTGTTTTGTGAGACTAGTAGTTACTTTGTGAGTGTGAATATGTTGGTGTTTTCTGATGTTGCAGAGTCTAAAGGGTTTGATTCTATTGCTCGTAAGGCCAATGGCAGTGTGGATACTGTTGATGTTGCGGCATGTTTAAAGGGCCCCATCTTGAAAGTAGATGTAGCAACTGACACAAGTGATCTGGTCACACAAGTTGATCAAGCATGTAGCACGGATGACTTGGTGTTGCAGGTAGATGCAGCATGTAGCACGGATGACTTGGTGTTGCAGGTAGATGCAGCATGTAGCACGGATGACTTGGTGTTGCAGGTAGATGCAGCATGTGATACCAGTGGATTGATATCGAGCAGAACAGTAGCTACATGCACTGAGGTAATCCAAGGATTGATAACTAAGTCGACAAAACAAGAGCACCAGAATGTGAAGCTAGGCCCAACACAGTCGACTAGGGGTTTAAAGAGGAAAAGGACACCAGTTGTGTCAGCCGAACCTGAGCTGATTGAGATTGATCGTATCCTACCAGAAAATGGTGTAACAGCGGCTCAGTTTCAGGAATGGAAACCTAAACCACTAGAAGTCGAGCGAAGAGCCTTGATCTTGGAGCTGGATAAAGTCTTGATGAGTGTGAGATATATGCAGCCAAGGAGGGACGCAAATCAGTTTCTAGAGTGGGCTGCGGAGTACTTCGATTTGTTTATTTGGAGTGAGAAACCAAAATCAGATGTGTGGAAGTGTTTGGCAAGATTCTTCCCAAAATGGCGAAGTCGTTTTAAAGGTCAATGGGCACGAGAAAATTGTGAGCAGATGGAAGCTGCAAGATTCAAGAGGCTTTCTGATTTTTGGGCTACTTGGCCTGAATATAATGCTGACAATACATTGATTTTGGATACAGAACATTTCCGACACTACTTCAATATTCGGAGATGCTGTCTCATTCTACCCGAGGAAATGCCTGAACAGTACCTGGTGCAAACAGTGAGCTGCCAACTAGGTGCATGGTTGTGGACTCCATACCGAGCTCAATATGCGGATAATATATGTAGACTCGTTCCACTGACTAGCAAGAGCTTAGCTGTTTATAGGAGATTTGTAGACATTTCCAATGGTAATTTATAAATATGTAAAGAGATGACATTATTCAATGAAGAATTTAATTACTTGTTCCCACTGTACTTATCTACTATGTAATTTGAGGAATATGTTGCAGATTGTTGATTTCATTCTATTGATGACTATTTAGCTATTGACAGCTAATTAGCTACATTTGTACAGCTAATTAGCTGCATTTGTACAGCTAATTAGCTACTGATGACTATTTCGCTATAACTTATAATTTAAAACTTAACAAAAAAGACATGATTTTATTGAGAAAGAAGCACAGAAAGCAGACTGTATACAAGAAATTGATTCCAAACGAATTTATTGATCTGTTTTCGCGAAATACATGTTTGTTTTACAAGAGAACATGGTAAGTGCTACTTGTAGCTACAAATTCCATGGCATACTATTGTAAATACATTTGTACAGCTAATTAGCTACTGATGACTATTTCGCTATAACTTATAACTTAAAACTTAACAAAAAAGACATGATTTTATTGAGAAAGAAGCACAGAAAGCAGACTGTATACAAGAAATTGATTCCAAACGAATTTATTGATCTGTTTTCGCGAAATACATGTTTGTTTTACAAGAGAACATGGTAAGTGCTACTTGTAGCTACAAATTCCATGGCATACTATTGTAAATACATTCATACACATTAGCACCAACAGTGTATAAACCGGAGCAGCTATTGTATTCTGACATTGGGACGTTGATGCATCTGACCAAATGAGAGTACATATACGCTGCTGGTTTGTCTTCTAACAGCCTGTACACATATTCGTAGTCATCTAGTTTTGCATAAAAAATGCCTTCGATGTAGAATGTCCCGGCAGATACAAAATTTCCCCATGCATCTACAATATTCTGCCTTGCACACTGTTTACTAACCGTGCACTTTAATATATAGAAATCAGCACCCTCTGAATTGCCTTCTTCAGCATTTACAGCGAAGTTATCCCCAACGTTCAGGACATCACTCAAAGTATCTCCAAGTCCCTCATATGTGAAGTCAGCATTCTGCCCTGTTTCTCCATCAACTGCTTCCTTATCATTCAGAGTGTGATACTCCCAATTCTGAATGTATGCTTTGTTTAGACAATATCTCCAATTTCCCTGCACACAATGGAAGCAAAAACAAGTCAATTCTCTCACCGCAATACAATGACCATCCAACCTGGAATAACCGCGAACAGCATGCAGAGATCGCAATTCGGGAATTCCTTGGCACTCCCAGGTCTTCTCCCTATTTACTTCATCTATCTTCACTTCCCAAAATTCACGTTTGATATCTCGAACTTGCGAGGAATAAACACCTGTGGCACTCGTCGACATATTTGTTCTTAAAAATTCAACTACATGTGATGCACAATTCATGTGCACACCATCTGTCTTTAGTTGTTCATGGGTAAGTGCCCGCTTTATAACAGCCCCTGCACCATCATGTTCACCTTTACCATGGCCAGACCCAAAAAAATTCCATCTCATCTCCAAACCTGTTATAGCAGGATACCTCCCCACAAAATAAAACGGACGTCGAGCCTTGAATTGTGACGCAGCTCCGTCAGACCAGACCCAATGTTGAGTAAGCTCCAAACGTTGAGCTAATAACCACTGCCAATGTAACTTAAAACAGTGTTGGACGAACAAGGTATCATGCTTCTTATCATCGGAAATAAAGAAATGAATTACTTTTTTAACATCACCTGAAACTCGAAAATATGTTATGTGCACAAAAATGGTTACCTGAACTGAACACCAATGCATAGATTGAATTTCATTCTGCTGCTTGAAAGTATAATTCTCTGCGAAATCTACTACTGAGACTACTACATCATTTGGGAAATCAGATATGCAAGTCTTAAACTGATGGGCCTGCCATGAATAAATGAAGTTGTGTTTAATGAACTTTCCTAGAGATACTACAAACAGAGACACCAAATCCCTTGGTTTAAGCATCTTCCGAACTAGATCCTTTCTTTTACACACCTTTCCTTCGAAATTGGTGTTCACTGACTCAAATAACTTCACAGAGATCAATATTTCACTACTCAATTCATTTGGACACCACCTAAATCTAGTAGGGCCACAATCTTGACATAAACCCATGACACATTTATGAATATGGAAGATAGCGTCAGATTCTCTCGGACACAATATTGAATCTAATAAATAACTCATGGAAGAGATAACGTGCTCAGATGATTTACACTCCTCTTGCGGGCTTGATCGACAGATTTGGCACCCACATGTGCAAACTGTATTAGTTAGGGATGCGCTATGGTGACGTAGTAGATTAACAGAGTCCTTCAGAAAACCCATCTGTACATGGTAAATGCAACAACATGTGTATCGATCCTTTAAGCGTCTCACAAAGTGTGGCTTAAGAGACTCGAATGTTCGTAGTTGAACTTTGATAGTTGGATGCATTCGTTTGAACCTAATAAATAAATCGACCTGCGTAATAAAGGGGAATTAGTTATTCTCGTAACTAGCTAACTATCCTAGTAGCTAATTAGCTGTCGTAGTAGCTAATTAGCTATCATGGTAGCTAATTAGCTATTCTAGTAGCTAATTAGCTATCATGGTAGCTAATTAGCTGTCCTAGTAGCTAATTAGCTATCATGGTAGTTAATTAGCTGTCGTAGTAGCTAATTAGCTATCATGGTAGCTAATTAGCTATTCTAGTAGCTAATTAGCTATCATGGTAGCTAATTAGCTGTCGTAGTAGCTAATTAGCTATCATGGTAGCTAATTAGCTGTCCTAGTAGCTAATTGGTTGTCCTAGTAGCTAATTAGCTATCATGGTAGCTAATTAGCTGTCGTATTAGCTAATTAGCTATCATGGTAGCTAATTAGCTATTCTAGTAGCTAATTAGCTATCATGGTAGCTAATTAGCTGTCGTAGTAGCTAATTAGCTATCATGGTAGCTAATTAGCTGTCATAGTAGCTAATTAGTTGTCCTAGTAGCTAATTAGCTATCATGGTGGCTAATTAGCTTGTCTACTAGCTAATTAGCTATCATGGTGGCTAATTAGCTTTCCTAGTAACTAATTAGCTATCATGGTAGCTAATTAGCTGGTCTAGTAGCTAATTAGCTATCGTGGTAGCTAATTAGCTAGTCTAGTAGCTAATTAGCTATAATGGTGGCTGATTAGCTTTCCTAGTAACTAATTAGCTATCATGGTAGCTAATTAGCTGGTATAGTAGCTAATTAGCTATCATGGTAGCTAATTAGCTATCACGGTGGCTAATTAGCTGTCCTAGTAACTAATTAGCTATCATGGTAGCTAATTAGCTGGTCTAGTAGCTAATTAGCTATAATGGTGGCTAATTAGCTATCCTAACTAATTAGCTATCATGGTAGTAGCTATTGAGAGTAGCCAGTTACCTATGTAGTAGCTATCATAGTAGCTAATTAGCTATCATGGTAGCTAATTAGCTTTCCTAGTAGCTAATTAGCTGGTAATAACGAAATAGCTAACTAGCTACCATGATAGCTAACTAGCTAGCAGTACAGCTAATTAGCTTTTCTGCTAACTGAGCTAATTAACTTTCCGAGTAGAGTCAAAACAAATGTTGAGATAAATGTAAATACCTGAGGCACATCAAGAAGATGAATGGGATGCTCCTCGTATTGATTTCTTCCAACACGTTTCCTGCATAAATCCTTTTTATTGGGTGAAACCCTACTCTCATTAGTCCAAAACATTGTGATTACATCCTTGATTTCAAATGTTATGGGTGTCATTGGCTTACATCTTGTAGTTAGCTTTAGTAGACTAGTTCCTTCACCCGAGGAAATTATACGGTTCATTGTATTGTACACTGTTTTTCTACTAACACCAATTACCTTAGATAGCTCACTGATGTTTATATCGTCAACATCACTATTAAGTAACATCATTAGACTAGACCTTTTTAAGACAAGATCATCTTCTGACCTGCTCATGGATACGAAACTATTACGAAGATTATTTACTAAAATAGATGATATGTTTGCATTAAGACCATCACAATCAACTAAGTCCTTTATCGATGGATCATTACATATTCCATAAAGTACTACCTTCTTTTCTTCATTGCTGATGTGCTTGGTTTGAACATTGAAATAGTCTACAACCTTTCTCTCTATGATGGTAGTCGCATTACTTACATTCTCATCTAAACTATCCTTACCTTTACTGAGTGTGGCTTTCGTATCCTTCAACAATTGACGATGTTTCCTTTTTTTTTCTGCCCAATAGTTTCGTATGGCTTGTTGTGTCCTGATAACATCATCCCTATCCTTATGATCATTGAGGGGTAATTCTAAACACCCTTCTTCCCCTTCCATTTGGCTAGACATGTTAAAACCCTAAATTTCCAGAAAAAAAAACAAGTATTAAAGATGGCTATGGGCAACAACAATACACAAAAATATTCCACACAATACACAAGATTAGACACAACAATACACAAGATAATCAATAGACAGAAAAGTTATTGCAATCCAAGACCGAACAGTAGAGGATTTCACTCTGTTGGATCCAACAGTTGAGGAGGCGATCCAAGACCGACCAATGGCAACAACTGAGTGTAGAATGTTGCCGTTGGATGAGTGAACTCCGTCAAATCGAAATGTGGAAGCAATCCGGGACTGGACAGTAGTGGCAACTGAGTATAGAATGATGGCAATGGAGGAGAGAACCCCGTCAGATTGAACAGTTACCGATGATGCTTGAAACGCACATAGAAGGCACTTGAGAATAGAGTGGCATAGAGAAGAGAACCCCGTCAGATTGAACAGTTACCAATGATGCTTGAAACGCACAGTAGCGGCCCCTGAGTGAGAGTGGAAAAGAGAAGAGAACCCCGTCAGATTGAACAGTTACCAATGATGCTTGAAACGCACAGTAGCGGCCCCTGAGTGAGAGTGGAAAAGAGAAGAGAACCCCGTCAGATTGAATAGCTCTTCGATTATGCTTGGAACGCACAGTAGCAACCCCTGAGTGTAGAGTGGCAAAGAGAAGAGAACCCCGTCAGATTGAACAACTCTTTGATGATGCTTGGAACGCACAGCAGCGGCCCCTGAGTGTAGAGTGGCACAGAGAAGAGAACCCCCTCAGATTGAACAGCTCTTTGATGATGCTTGGAACGCACAGTAATGGCCCCTGAGTGTAGAGTGGCACAGAGAAGAGAACCCCCTCAGATTGAACAGCTCTTTGATGATGCTTGGAACGCACAGTAATGGCCCCTGAGTGTAGAGTGGCACAGAGAAGAGAACCCCGTCAGATTGAACAACTCTTTGATGATGCTTGGAATGCACAATAGTGGCCCCTGAGTGTAGAGTGTCACAGAGAAGAGAACCCCGTCAGATTGAGCAGCTCTTTGATGATGCTTGGAACGCACAGTAGCAGCCCCTCAGTGTAGAGTGGCGGCAGGTGGACTCGATAGGGTTTAGCAACAGTGGTAAGCTGTAGCAACTAACCCACAGTACTCAACTAGAGATGGCCTACGTGATGTGGCAAAGGATCATGCATAATGGACCTAGGAATTCGATATATAATTTATGGTACACATTTATGGTGCACACATCAATTTATGTTGCACATTTATGGCACTCATTTACATATGTAATTAAAACACTCTAGTATTTTCAATGGTAGTTTTTTGCATACTTAATTTATTAATGATGGCTTTTTACTAAAATGACTATTTATCAATGGTAGCTTTTTGCATAGCTAATTAGCTATGTCAAGGACATAGCTAATTGTTTCCACTCGCATGCTTTCACCCTAACGCCATGGCCGACATGCTTTCGAGAGCGAGGTTCAACGACGAAGACGGCATGGTTTCAGATGACGAAGAAGTCGGCAAGGACTTCTTCGGGTCGGCTAACGTGACGACGAGGAAAGGGGACGCTCCGGCACTTAACGAATTTGACGAAAGCAGGCACGACGGGGAGTGGCTCCAAATTGGGAGGTTTCTGTCAGGAATAGTACTAAAACAGAGATGGAATTAGTACTAAGAAGAGTACTAAGAGTAGTACTATTAGTACTAAGAGGACGGGACTGCGTAAGATTCCCGAGAGAGAGGAAGTGAGAAGAGGAGAGAGAGGGAAATAGAATGATGACAGCAGCTCTTATATTATATGAAAGATAAGTACAAATCGACTAAGAGGCTTAAGACTGGTGTTGAACCAATTTGGTTCAAAACAATGCCTTGTGCCTCCTTTTATAGTGTTTTTAGGAATAATCCTGAAGCTTCTAGAATGTTCCAGAGAGATCTGGAATATACATCAATTTTCTATGATAAAGTATAAATGGAAATAATATCCTACAAAATACAATTCATAATCTAATAATAAGAGCTCGACCCATGTAGCATAAAGTCATGGGTTCGAGTCTTGCCATGACACTATCTCCCCCTTAAAGACGACGAGTGGAACGAGTCGGCGCTAATTGCGGACCGGGTTTGTCCGGATACTTTCGGTGGAAATCAGCAAGAAGATCTTGTGCATTGGCAACATTCTCGACGGGTTCCCAAGTACATTCGCTCGGACTATAACCGAGCCAATCGACCAAGTAATAAAGTTTGTTGCGAACAAGTTTGGAATCGAGGATGGCAACAACTTCATACTCCGGGCCGGCGTCCAACTCCAACGGGGGCGGCGGTGGTGTCACACGATCGGGAATGGTGTTTGCTTTATAAGGTTCAAGAAGAGAACAATGGAAAACCGGATGTATCTGAAGCTGCGGAGGGAGATCCAGACGGAAGGTGACATCATTAATCTTCCCCGTAATACGGAAAGGACCGAGTCGTCGATAATCCAACTTGTCGCACGGTCGAGTAGTCTTGATGTGACGACGTAAGAGCCATACTCGATCTCCGATGGCAAAAGAGGAGGGAATCCGATGACGATCCGCATAAGTCTTCTGTGTGTGTTGAGCATGACGAAGGTGAGTAGAGAGATCCATCTGGATCTTGCGTAGCCTCTCCAAATGGTCCTCGGCACGAGGGTTGGTAGGTAGCTCCGGAGTGTCGATCACCGACCAGCGAGGATGGAAACCGGTATAAGCGAGAAATGGGGAGACCCGAGTCGAGGAGTGAATAGCATTATTATACGCAAACTCCGCAAAGTGGAGAATCTCGGCCCAATCGTCCTGTTGATAACTCAGGAAACACCGGAGATATTGCTCCAACGTTTGGTTTGTTCGTTCCGCCTGTCCGTCAGTTTGAGGATGGTAGCCGGAGGAGAGGTTGCAGGAGACCTTGAGCATCCTGAAGAGATGCTGCCAAAATTTGGAGACAAATTGCGGGCCTCGGTCACTGATAATACTGTCTGGTAGGCCATGATGCCGAAATACCTCACGCATAACAAGAGCGGCGGTTTCCTCGCTAGTGATGGCTTTAGTACATGGCACAAAATGTGCCATCTTCGTATATCGATCGACGACGGTTAGGATAGCATCGAACCCCTTCGAGACTGGCAGATCTGTAATAAAATCAAGACAAATAGACTGCCATGGCTTACTTGGAATTGGTAAAGGTTCCAACAAGCCATATGGATGGTGTCGTGGCATCTTTGCTCGGCAGCAAGCATCACAGGTCCGAACGTAGTCGTCGACAAAACGGCGCATGTGGGGCCACCAAAAAGATCGCTGCACTAACTCCAACGTCTTGGTACTACCGAAATGTCCCGCCGTATGGGTGTCGTGACAATGTTGGACTATTTGAAGGCGACAGGAGCAATCGGGGACATATACGCGCTTTTTAAAGAATAACAAACCATCATGATATTCGAATTGTCGGTAGTCAATACCTGGTTGTTGAGACTGAGAACAGGATGCCCGAGAAGTATCAATGTGCGCCAGGATGTCTTGAGCAAAACTATCCGTCTTCAAAGTTGCACGTATGTCATCGGTAATCCGTGAATCCATCGGGGTGTGAAAAATCCGCGTCGTGTGCAATCGTGTTGGTCCCAAGATTACTTGCTTCTGATTATCAAATGTTGCGTCACCAGGACGAGGTGCAAGATATGAACGCCGTGATAGTGCATCTGCTTTTCCTTGCTGCTTCCCCGGTCGATATGTGATTTCGAAGTTGAAACACGTGAGGAATTGCGCCCACCGAGCTTGCCGTCGATTTAGTACGCGAGCGTTCTGAAAATAAGCAAGATTTTTATGATCGCTAAAGACAATGACCTGATGTGGAGAGCCCTCTAAGAAATGCCGCCATTGTACAAATGAATCCACGATGGCTAATAACTCCTTGTCATGTATTTCGTAGTTGATTTCTGCGACATTGAATTTGCGCGAATGGAAAGCCACCGGATGCAACTCTTCTTTATCGCCTTGTTGAGAAAGGATGCTACCGAGGGCGAAATCTGATGCGTCG
The DNA here is from genome assembly GCF_043228905.1 of Azolla caroliniana. Classification (NCBI taxonomy): domain Eukaryota; kingdom Viridiplantae; phylum Streptophyta; class Polypodiopsida; order Salviniales; family Salviniaceae; genus Azolla; species Azolla caroliniana. Next base: position 7,317,695 of record NW_028230441.1, on the reverse strand, counting down.
GCCTCCATGATGAATGGTTTGCTTGTATCCACATGAGCTAGAATCGGTGCTGATGTAAAGGCTTTCTTAAGATGCCGAAAAGCCATATCTGCTTCGATGGACCAAAGAAATGCTTGGCCCTTCTTCGTAAGTTGTGTGAGAGGTAAAATAATCTTCGAGTAATCCTGTATAAACTTACGGTAGAAGTTAGCAAAGCCTAGAAAACATTGTACATCTCGTACCGACCGTGGAATTTGCCACTCTAGTACAGTTTGGATTTTAGCTGGATCCATGGCGATGCCCTTTGAGGAGATGACGTAGCCTAGAAATTCCACTTGCTTGCAGTCAAAGCTACATTTCTCTAGCTTGGCATAAAGACCATTCTCGCGGAGTCGCTTTAGTACTAATAGTACATGAGAATCGTGCTCTTCCTGGGTCTTCGAATAAATCAACAGATCATCCAGATAAATGATCAAACAGATATCCAAGAGGTCTCTGAATATATCATTTGCCATGTGTTGGAAGACTGCGGGTGCATTGGTTAGGCCAAACGGCATAACAGTATACTCGAAATGCCCATACCGCGTGCGAAAAGCGGTCTTCCACTCATCTCCCGGTCGGATCCGCACGAGATTATACGCTCCTCGTAGGTCGATTTTAGTAAAAAACTTGGCACCATTAACTCGCTCTAAAAGACTTGATATAAGAGGAAGTGCATACCTATTCCGGATGGTGACTTTATTCAATCCGCGGTAATCAACGACAAGACGAAGTGAGCCATCTTTCTTCTTGACAAAGAAGATGGGTGCACCGGCCGGAGATTTCGAATGACGGATGAACCCGCTTGCCAAGTTCTCCTCTATGTAGGCTCGAAGGACTTCTAACTCGGTGGGTGACAAGTTGTAAATTGGTCCCCATGGTGGCTCGGTTCCTGGTTGTAAATCGATGGGACAGTCATAGGGACGGTGATGAGGAAGGGTACCGGCTTTTACCTTGTCAAATACATCGGCATAAGGATGATATTTTGCCGGAAGTTGTATTGAGGAGTCCTTCTTAATAGTGCTAGAAGGATGTACTGATATGGCAAATAGGAACATTGCCTCTTTGGGTCCTTCTTCGCGTAGTTGATGGAGTGAAATGGTCGAAACTCGGTGAGTTGATTCTTGGGGTGGTCGATATCGGACTTCTCTTGTTCTCCAATCTATGGCTGGATTATGTAATTCAAGCCAAGGTAATCCTAGGACAATGGGATGCTCTGGACTACTAATTATATTAAATGATATTATACACACAAAACTACCTAGGACAACTTGAATGGGTTCTGATTCTTCTACAATATTCCCGGAAGCAATGGGACGACCATCAATGACCACTACAGATGCGGGACAAGGAAGTTTTCTTAAGGATATCTGAGAAGCTTGGGCAAAATTTCGATCCATGAAACAGGAATTAGCTCCGGAATCTAAAAGTGCTAGGACGGGTACTGGGGGAGTACTTTTAGTACTAACGATGACTTGGGCTAGGAACACATTGCTAACTTGCTTGGAAGGAATGGAACCACTAATGGGCTGTACAGATCTAGGGCTGTTGTCCAACCAAATGGCTCCTATTTTGGCTGGACTCAATCGTTTAACTCTTCATCTAATTGACTAAGGATTTCAAATTTATTTGAGATACTTGGGCTATTAGTACTATGAATACTATCTGACACTCTATTAGTACTATTAATACTATCAGACACTCCAAAGGGAAGAATTGACTCGGGTTTAGTACAAGCGACGATTTGATTTACCTGTCTTCTTGGCCTATGGGGACAATTGATGGCGATATGTCCTGGTCCACCGCAATAAAGACATAATCGATTGGCACGTCGTCGTTGCTTTTCTTCTTCCGATAACGGGCCGCGTCGACGCATGGTATCGATCTCCATCGGTGTCGAAGTATTTGCTTGAGGTGTGTCTCGTGCAAACGGTTTAGCCGCGACTGCGGCGTAAGTGGGCTCTGGCCTAGAGCGTGGTATCTGTAATTGACGTTCTGAACGCCGTTCAAAAAGGCGGTTGTCACATCGAACTGCTCGACTGATTGCCTCCGTAAGAGACTTTGGTTCTTCGGGGAAAGTTAGAAGTAGATCTTTGACATCGTTTCGCAAGCCATAGCGAAACTGCTCCATTAGTGCTTGATCATCCCAGGGTATATCTGAAGCAAGTAGGCGGAAATCCGACGCGTAGGCAGAGGCTGGACGATCGCCTTGACGCAATCGCCGGATCTTGTTGATCGCCGTCCTGATGCTGTCGGTGTCTCCAAAGCAGGCTTTAAACTCACCAATAAAATCTTCAAAGTTATTAAGTAAGGGTGATTGTTTTTCTAGAAGCGGAGCAAACCATGCCAAGGCTGAGCCGCTAAGTAGCGTGCCTATTAGGCCGACTCGAGATGCATCAGTGGGATATCGGGAAGGATGCATCTGGATGACTAAGCGTACCTGATTAAGGAATCCCCTGAATTGCGAACGCGTTCCATCAAATTTCACAGGAAGTCCAATCTTGGGCTCTTTATGAAATCCTTGGGGACTGGATCCTTGTTGTTGCAACGCTGCTTCGAGTTGTTGTACCCGTAACGCTAACTCCCCATGTTGTTGTTGCGTTTGTTGTTTTTCTAGAGCGATTTGTTGCAGATCCCCTATCAGCCGTTGGTTTTCTTGTTCCAGGGCAACAAATTTTTCTTTTAGGCACTGTAGCTCGGAGAAAACGGATTGGTATTCTTGGGCGCTAACAGTAGCCATAGTATAGGGAAAAGGGTAGGAGGATGAGGGAGAGTGACAAGTAGGCTAGAGGAAAAAATTGGTTCAAACTGTCAGGAATAGTACTAAAACAGAGATGGAATTAGTACTAAGAAGAGTACTAAGAGTAGTACTATTAGTACTAAGAGGACGGGACTGCGTAAGATTCCCGAGAGAGAGGAAGTGAGAAGAGGAGAGAGAGGGAAATAGAATGATGACAGCAGCTCTTATATTATATGAAAGATAAGTACAAATCGACTAAGAGGCTTAAGACTGGTGTTGAACCAATTTGGTTCAAAACAATGCCTTGTGCCTCCTTTTATAGTGTTTTTAGGAATAATCCTGAAGCTTCTAGAATGTTCCAGAGAGATCTGGAATATACATCAATTTTCTATGATAAAGTATAAATGGAAATAATATCCTACAAAATACAATTCATAATCTAATGGTAAGAGCTCGACCCATGTAGCATAAAGTCATGGGTTCGAGTCTTGCCATGACAGTTTCTACATGCGATGATGCCAGACGCAGCGTGGACGAGAGAAGAGGCGAGCCGGGTACGGAAGAAGGCGTACCGATTCTTCCTACGGGATGGGTGCAAATGGAGGCACCCAAAGAAAAGAAACGGCATCCCGTTCCAAGTAGTGGCAAAGAAAGAAGAACAAGAGGAACTACTGGCGGTATTTCATGAGAATCCTTGGGCCGGGCACCACGGAACGTGGGCCACATTCGAGAAGCTCAAGGAGAAGTACTGGTGGCTGGGGTTGTACCGGACGTGCATCGGTTCGTAACGACTTGCGAAAGCTGTCAGATGCACTCCGTAGTCCATTTCCTGATCGAAGAGGTAGTGTGTCGGTATGGGTGCGTCGTGAAGATCGTGGCGGACCGGGGAGAGCTGGATGCGCAGGAAGCTGAGGAGTTCTTCGATCGGCTAGGGGTCAAACTCTCCCTCACTACGACGTACAATCCGGAGGTGAACGGGAAGGTAGAACGTGGGCATGGGCCGATCGTAAAGGCGTTGGTGCGTGCATGCGGAGGGCAGGTCGGGAATTGACCGCGGCTCCTTCCTTACGCACTATGGGCGGACCGAACTACGCACAATTCGGTGACAGGGTTTATGCCGACAGAGCTGATGTATGGACAAAAGCCGATCATGCCGGTGGAACGGACGGTTTCTTCGTGGGCTGCAGTAGACTGGAAGGACAAGATGAGTCAGGAGGAGTTGCTGGCGGCGCGGATTCGGCAACCCGAACGGAGGCCGGAGGACATGAAACGGGCGAAGGAAAAGTTGCGGGCGGCAAGGGAGCGAAACAAGGCCCGGTTCAACCGGACGCACCAGTTGCGACCAAGGAAGGTCGAGGAAGGCGACTGGGTCTTGGTATACGACATCAGCCTCGACAATCAGCACAAGGCGGTACGAAAGTTTGCGAGGAGATAGTTCGGGCCCTACATGGTGACGAGCGCGAATGACAACGGCACGTACCATCTAGCGGAACTCGACGGGACACGGTTAGCGGTACTGGTGGCCGGAAAGCCAATCAAAGCGTTCAAGAAGCGGTTCGAAGACGAGCCGGAGCCGGCGAGTGAGAGTGACGATGACGATCTGTTCGGGCCCGACGAAGAATTGGAGAGTGATGAGTGAAGCCGGTTTTCTTCGATATCTACCCGTCTCTGGCGCATGCCGGTGGATGCGTGGTTTGGTGGGGGTGGATGTCGTGAAGAAAACCGGCCATGGGCGGAATCGGAGAAAAAGGCGCATGAACCGGCTCTTACACGGGTGGACGCAAGAATTGATATTTTGTACATAATTCGTAATTAGGTCGGTTGATGTAAATACTAGGTAGTACACATTTATTAAGGGATTTGTGCGTATCTCTGTCGGAAGGGGCAGGGAATAAAGCGATTGGACTAGGGAAGAAGGGTCTCCCCTTTGAGAACTATTTTAAGGAGGGAGAGAAGGAAGAAAAGGTATCGCGCGTTGGCGAGGACGAAGTGCTGATGCAGAACCGAAGGCCGAGCTCTCTCTCCTCCAATCGTTGTTCTCTGTGGGTGTCGGGAGTGAGCTGCCTCTTCTTCATGGACAGCCTGTGTGCTTCCAGCAGAGGCTCTCTCCCCCCCCCCCCCCCCCCCCCTTTTGTTGTTTCTTCAAGTCAAGTCGCGTCATTTGTCTGCGTGAGTAGGACCCCGTGTCAGGTCCATCGCCGGTTGGCCGGTTGTTACTGTTCGAGTTGTAAGCTACTAATTATAGTAATCGGATTCCTGTTTCTTGCTCTTATTTTTTTTCTGCCTATCTCTCTCTCTCTCTCACTCTCTCCTTGGTCCAAGACCCCCGTAGTCCCACCTCTTCTTACACGCGAACGCGAAACTTCGCGACACCGGTATAGTCCCGGCCACCAGTACTTCCCCTTTAGCTTCTCGAATGTGGCCCACGTCCCGCGGTGTCCGGCCCAGGGACTCTCGTGGTATGTCGTCAACAATTCTTCCTGTTCCTCTTTCCTCGCCACCACTCAAAGCAAGATGTCATTTCTCTTCTTCGGGTGCTTCCATATGCTCCCGTCCCGTAGGAAGAATCGGTATGCTTTCTTCCGAATCCAGTTGGTCTCTTCCTTCGTCCACGCCGCGTTCGGTGTCATTGTCTTCAGGATCCCGACGATCTGGAGCCACTCCCCGTCGTACTTGCTCTCGTCGAATTCGTTAAGTGCCGGAGTGCTCCCCTTTCTTGTTGTTATGTAAGCCGTCTCGAAGAAGTCCATGCCGACTTCCTTGTCCTCCGAAACCATGTCGTCCTCGTCATCGAACCTCGCTCTCGAAAGCATGTCGGCCATGGCATTGTCTTTTTCGAAAATGTGTCGTAGTTCCGGATTCAGGGACTTGATGTACGCTATCCACCTGAGCATTGCCAGGTCCGACGTCGCGCATCTGGAAACCATGCTGAGAATCGGCAGGCAGTCCGTCTCGATTATCACCTCTGTCCCGATCAGGTAGTCTTTATCGGCCTTGACCGTTGAAACGATACCCCAGAGTTTGCGTTTAACCTGGGCATATCCTTGTTGTCGCTCACTGAGGACTTTCGTGCCGAACCGGATGGGGAACCTCGCGCCATCATCCTCCTCTTGGTTGATCACCCATCCGATCCCAGTCGGACTCGTGTCCACAGTCACGTAAATCGGAGTGTCTTTGCCGTAGACAGCCTTTCGGAGCGCAGGTGCCACGGCAAGTGCTTCTTTCATCTTCCGGACCGGCTCTGTATGCTCGTTTCTCCACTCGAATTTACGCCCTTTCTTCAGCATAGAGCGGCTCGGCGACGTGGGCGTAATGCGGGATCCAAATATGGTAGAACGCACATGCTCCCAGGACTCTCCGAACCTCCGTAACCGAATTGCAGTCTTGCTTCATCGCGGACATGGCCTCCACCTTGGCCGGAGACGGTTTCCGACCGTATGGCCCGCATAGGTGTCCGACGACCATGATCTCCGATTGCCCAAAGGCCGATTTTTCCTCGGAGAAGGTGAGCCTCGCTCCTTCTAGTCTTTGCAATACCTTCTCGCAGTCCTTGACGTGAGCCGCCACGAATTTCCAACATCCGTCCGGTCCGATTGTCTCGTCCTTTTCCTCCACCGGGCATCCTTTGATTGGGATGTCGTCTAAGAATGGCATGGTGATGCCTGGGATGCAATCCCTCAGCACTTTGTTCATTGTGTTCACCATGTGGGCTACCGAGTTCGTCCCTCCTTGTGGGAGGGTACACATCCGCACTAGGCTGAGAGGAGTCCGCATCGTCGTAATGTCCCTGCTCTTCACGGCTAGTTGGAACTGATTGTACCCCGAGTACAAATCACCGACTGAGTAGATTGACCTTCTGGCGAAGGCCTCCGCGAACTCGTCTATGGTCGGTCTGATTCCTGCGTTCCGAATGGTCACCTTGTTGACCGGCCGCAGGTCTTGAATAAAGCGCAACATGCCGTTCTTCTTTGGCGCGGTAAACCATCAATTCGAGTATGGGTCACTCAACGGTTCGAGGATGCCCATCTCCACCTTCTGTTTTAGCAGCTCCATCAGCTTCGGGATGTGAGCTCTGGGTACCGGAATCGGTTTGAGATTCCACGACACATGCGGTTCCGTGAAGATCACCATTGGTTCCACAACTGTCGGGTCTACACACCTGATCTCGTCCGGTGAGAACATCGGACTTAACATTATCATCTACCACAATACTGACTTCATGCAGACATTGACGTCGTAGACCTGGATGTAGCTTCACAACAAACTTTTGTTTCACGTCCAAATACTCATGGTGGAAGAACCTTATACGCTCAATCGACGACATTTTCTGCCTATAGTCATTATCATTATTATGGTCCCATGCCAACAGCTTTGCCTCTTCAGTTGTAAGCCCCACGTAAATTTTGCACTCGGCATACTTGAAGAAGAAAGTCGTTGGATGTTCTCTCACAAGTTGTCGACGTGCCTCCGCTGAATGTGATCCACCAATGACAAAGTAATTATATTGATCATGCTTTCTAATATCAAAATCTTCAATGGTTTCACTTTCTTCAGGATCTACCATAACAATAAAAGGCACCACAATGGCATGAGGATTAATTTTCATTTTTTTCTTGAGATTTTGAACATGCATGCGGTGTGGCTCTCTAATCTCAAGTGGTCTTCATCCTATTTTTACATCAATAGGGGGCCGATGGATGTGTGTTATAGGCAAATTAAACACTTGCCCTTTCTTGACCAGTTTACGCTACATTAACTCTCTCCTTATCTTATTCTGCTCGGATGACAATACATCCGATGCCAGCTCAGCTCCTGGCGTCCCCTTAGCGTCCTCTTCGTTTTCACTTGATGAATCAGAGTCCGACATTTTGGTTGTCTTCTTTGGTGGTCTTGATTGTACTTTAGATACCCTTTTTGTGGCCTTCACTGGGGAGGGCACTTCCTCCCTTAGAGTTACATGGCCTTGTATATAAGGCCTCAAGGTAACAATAAGGTTTTGTGAGCTTTCAAGATCTTTTTTGAACGCTTCTGGCCCACAAGATTCCTTTACTAGAAGATCTTATGAAAGGAACACTTTACGTACCCCCTTAGAGCACTCTATCATTACAAGTATGTTGGCCGAATCTGCATCTTCGTAGTCAAATCGTAGAATACGGCCATACATAAATGGGGTTTCCTTTCCAAGCTGCCCCTGTCCCCTTCTTCTTTGTTGTATACAATACGACTTTTTTCTTTGAGTCAACGTATTGCATACACCATTCCTTGTCCGTTAGATCACGGTCAGGAAGGTCTTCACCTCCAGTAGCTGCTACAAGTTTCTTTTGGCTAACCTCAATGTGTGGTTGAGATTTTGACTCCTCGTTGAAGAGAAGTTTTTTTCCTCTCTTCATGGACTCGGGAGCTACTAAGGTCTGTGATTCAATTGGAGAACCATGTATGCGGAGCTTTATCTTCTTGACAGGTCAGTCCGACAAGTTCTCAAACGACCTATTTAAGAAAGGACATGCGAAAACATAAGTTAGGTGGTCACGTAGATTAAGGTTGTATATTAAAATACAAATAAGTAGATGAAGAAATTATCTAGCAGGCGATTTGTGGTGAACTATAAATATCAATCATGCATTCAGTGTACATGGTAGTCCTATATTCAGAAATCTATTCTAGTAAGGGCTATTCAACAACGAAAATATATATCGTAATAAATATACAAGGTTATACATTGTCTTGAAGGGCAGATATGACTTATATTGATTCCATAACCACATTGTAGATAATTTGCAAAAGCCTTCCCGTGCCTCCCGAGCATTCTCCGAAACCGGTCCTCTTCCGCCGGGAGTAGAAAGCCACCCCCACCGATCTTGAGCTCCCGTAGCGTTATGTCGGTGAACGTGTGTCCAATGCTGGCCGAATCTCGTAAACTTGGGTCCGATGCAACCCCCTTTATCCGTAACTCACTACCCTCCGGCAAGGGTGCCGCGACTGGCCTCACCTTCTGGTCCACAGTCTTGTACTTCATATCCACTCGGGCCGTCCGATCTGACTCGAGTCCATTACCGAAGTCGGCGATGACTTCGTACATCCTTTCCGAACATACCGGAATCGTCTGATCCTCATTAAGGCCTTCTCCGAACACCTCCCGTAACTTCCCCAAGGTGTCGTCGAAAGAGACCGCCTCCACGGCTCCGTTGATTTCCTCTTCAGGGCCGAGGACTCCGCATGCCCGAAGTCGCTCCTCCACCCGCTTCTTTTCCCGTCCAACTACGCCGGCTATCGTACAACCTCCGCTATCGAAGAACCAAAATTTCCTACCTATGGTGCATGTCTTTTTGCCTATATTACATCTATGGGGTTTTTCCGGGGTGTCCGGACTATCACGGCCCCACGCCTTGATAGCCCTTTCTAAAAATCCCCTCGGTTTTCGCCACCGAGGGTCTCGCGGTTACGCTCATGGTTCGGTCGCACCGTCAAGAACTAGACCGAGTGACGCCCATCATAACTCTTAACTCGTGCATATGCCAAACCGTTGTCCAACACCTTTGTCTCCATCCGTGCCGCCGTGATGTACGGTTCCCTGAGTATAACCGGATGCGAGCACGTTGACAGGAACTACACGCTCCCTATACGCAACGCTCGGCCACAACCGAGCTTAGAATCATACACAGAAAACGGGAAATAAATACACGACACAAAGAAGAGAAGAGTACACATGATGTTTACGTGGAAAACCCCAAACTAGGGAAAAACCAACGGCAGCCCACAGGCTGCAAACTATCACTATGTTAGAATGTACAACAGTGAGTTCACAGAGGCAACGACCTCGTGCTCACGATCTTCGCCATAGGCGGCGGTTTCAACAGAGGCAACAACCTCTTTCTCTCTCTCTCTCTCTCTCTCTCTATACACAGTTACGCGCTCTCTCTCTCTCTTCTTGCACCAACAAGAATAACATACACACTAAAAGTTTGCCCTAAGTCATATTTATACTAATATGACTTTTCGGCTATTTACCAATATAGCCATGATGGACTCTCAGAAACATATTTACGAATATGTCTCTTCATCCGGTGAGCACTCCTCACCGGGTCTGCACCATCCGGCTCTCCGTAGCCGGGTACTCCTCATCCGGTTCTCACCGGGTCTGCACCATCCGGTTCTCCGTAGCCTTGTACTCGTCATCCGATTTCGGCCTCGGCCGAGTTTGTTCATCAGCACTGTTCTTCTCCCTTCCCATTCGGAGGGACCTGTCTCCCAACAAACTCCCCCTTCACTCCGGCATGGGGTGTCTTACTAGTCCGATCCTCTTCCTTCATGCATCCTCTTCCGTCATGGGGTGTCTTACTAGTCCGATCCTCTTCCAGCATGGGGTATCAACACTTTGGTCAGCATATCTGACCCGTTCTCGACCGTGTGGATCTTCGTCAGTGCGAACTCCTAGTCATCTACTCTTTCCCGGATCCAGTGATATCTTCGCTGGATATGCTTCGTCCAGGAATGGTAGGCCGCATTCTTAGCAAGGTGGATGGCACTTTGACTGTCGCAATAGAGTCGGTATTCATCTTGCCGGATACTGAGCTCTCCGATGAAGTCCTTCATCCATAATATTTCCTTGCCGGCTTCAACAGCCGCCATGTACTCCGCCTCCGTGGTTGACAATGCAACCGTCTTCTACAGCCTCGATTGCCACGAAACAGCTCCCCCTGTATATGTCATTACATACCCGGATGTAGACCGGTTGGTATCCACATCAACCGACATGTCCGAATCGGTGAAACCGTCAAGTTGAGGTTTTCCGGAGCCGAATCGGAGACACATATTTGAAGTGCCCTTCAAATACCGGAGTATCCATTTGACCGTGTTCCAGTGCTCCTTGCCGGGATTGCTCATAAACCGGCTCACCACTCTGACTACGTATCCTAAATCCGGTCGGGTACACACCATTGCGTACATCAATCTCCCGACGGCAGAGGCATATGGAATCTTCATCATATCCACCTTCTCTACTTTCGTCTTTGAGCTTTGCTTACCGGATAGCCTGTAGTTTGCCGGAAGTGTCGATCCGACCGGTTTCGCATCTGACATGTTGAACCGCTGAAGCGCCTTTGTCACGTACTTCTCCTGTGACAGCTATAATTGCTTCATTGACTGGTTCCGAATAATATGCATCCCCAACATCTGTCTTGCCGGACCCAAGTCTTTCATTGAGAAGGTCCGGTTGAGAGCCTTCTTCAGCATCCGTATTTTGGCTTGGTCCCGTCCGACGATCAACATGTCGTCCACGTACAGAAGGAGTATCAGGAAGTCGCCTCCTTCGAACTTCTTCACAAACATGCAGTGATCGGCCTGCGTCTTGTGGTACCCTTGATTGGTCATGAAGGAATCGAACTTCCGGTACCATTGTCGGGGAGCCTGCTTTAGTCTGTACAGGCTCTTCTTCAGCCGGCATACCAGGTGCTCCTTCCCTTTCTCCACAAATCCCTCCGGTTGCTGCATGTAGATCTCCTCTTCGAGGTCGCCGTGAAGGAATGTTGTCTTCATGTCCAGCTATTCTACCTCGAGGTCCATGCTTGCCGCTATACTCAGCACCGTCCGGATGGAGGTCATCTTTACTACTGGGGCAAATATCTCGTCAAAGTCCACGCCCTTTTTCTATTGGAACCCCTTCACCACGATCCTAGCTTTGTATCTCGGGGGGTTGCCGGCATTTCCCGGTTTCAACTTGTACACCCACTTGTTTTGGAGTGCCCGCTTTCCTTTCGGCAACTCCACCAATTCGTACGTATGGTTCTCATGCAGGGAATCCATCTCATCCTGCATGGCACTTAACCATATGCGGTTGTGGGTGTCATCCTTCGCTTCTTCGAAGCTTTCCGGCTCCCCCTCATTGGTCAGCAGAACATGCTCTGCATCCGGAAATCTCCGGGGCACCCTTCTCTCTCTGAGAGGATATCTCCGTCTTCGGGCTTCGGTAACCAGCTCCTCCATTTGCTCTTCATCCGAATCCGATTCAGGGTCTTGGCCGGTTCCGGTTTCTGCTTCCTCTACTACTTCTTCAGCCTGTTCGGTATCCTCACCGTAACCGGCTGGTCCCTCGAGTGCTAACCGGTCTCTTGCCAGTTGGGTCTGCTCATCGTAGAGTCGATCCTTACCGGTCGACTCGGAGTTCATTATCTTCTTCTCCGACTCCCAGTCGGCGAGTGTCTTGTCCTCCATGAAGATAATATCTCGACTCCGGAATACCTTCTTGTCGACCAAGTCCCACACTCGGTAGCCGAACTCATCGTCACCGTAACCGAGGAATATGCATGGTCGGGTCTTTGGATCTAACTTTCCTCTCCGGTCCTTAGCTACATGCACGTACGCGAGACACCCGAACACCTTCAGATGTCGGTAGGATACTTCCTTACCGGTCCACACTCTCTGTGACGTGTCTCCGTCCAAGGGTACTGAGGGTGATCTATTTATCACATATGTCGCTGTTGACAATGCCTCAGCCCAAAACTTCTTGGGTAGGTTTACATGCGCTAGCATACTCCGGACCCTCTCCATTATGGTCCGGTTCATCCTCTCGGCCAGTCCGTTTAGTTCCGGCGTCTTCGGCACGGTAAATTCGAGCCGGATTCCCTTCGAGCGGCAATGCTCCTCGAACTGCCCCCGGTATTCTCCTCCGTTATCTGCTCGAACTGCCTTCAACTTCCGGCCGGTTTCTCTTTCCACTCTCGCGTGGACCTCTTTAAAGACGGATAGCACCTGATCCTTCATCTTCAACGGTGTGGCCCACAGCTTCCGGATGTGGTCATCTATGAACGTCACGAAGTACTGCGCTCCGGCATGTGACTTCGTGTCTACTTGACACACATCCGTATGCACCAACTCCAGTGGTGCATTACGTCTCATCGGTGGCCTTGGTCGGAAAGAGGTCCGGTTTTGCTTACTGGCCAGACAATTAGTGCACTTCTCCAAGTGCACGTTCTTCACTGGAATGAGGTTGTCGTCTGCAAGCCTCTTCATCCCCTTCTCGCTCATATGACACAGCCTCTTGTGCCACAGCTCACCGGTAGTGTCGGATGCCACGTTCACTTCTTCCGGACATAACCGGGCATTCATCAGGTATAGTGTGTTGACCTTCCGGCCCCGAGCCACAATCAGGCTCCCTTTGCTGAACTTCATGACACCGTTCCGGATGCTACCCGTGTAGCCTTCATCATCTAGCCGACCGGCTGATATCAGGTTCAGACGAACCTCCGGAACGTGTCGGACATCCTTCAGCAGCAACTTGCATCTGGTTGGTGTTGTCAGCCACACGTCTCCTATGCCAACAATTCGGCATGTACCTTCATTCCCCATCCGGACACAGCCGTGATCACCGGCTGAGTAGAATGAGAAGCATTTCCGGTCCGGGGTAAGGTGGAACGACGCTCCGGAGTCTACCACCCAGGTCATCTCGTCGTCGTCAAGGTTTATCTCACTCTCCTCGGTGATGAGCATCAACTCTTCTTCACTTGCCACGATTGCCGTCGTTCCCTTCCGGTCCGGCCCCCTCCGGTCTTTACCATTCCGGTCCGGGGTCCGCTTCGAATCGGTACCGTCGGTTTCCTTGTCTTTTCGGAAATGCCGACAGTTCTTTTGGAAGTGTCCCGGCTTGCCGCAATAGAAGCAAGTAGGCCTCCCCCTTGACTTTGACCGTGTCCCTAACTTCTCCCAGTTCTGGGGACTACGGTTTCTATGTCATCCGCGTTCCGATTTGGTAAGGAGCGCTTTGGAGTCGGAGCTCGTATCTTTATCTTTTCGACGCGCCTCCTCATCTAGCAAGCTCGACTTTACTCTTGCTAGGGATAACCGTTTTCCTTCCGGCCCGGCGTTGCCCAAAGTGACAACCAACGTCTCCCAGCTATCCGGGAAGGAACCGGACCCATCTTTCCGCATGGTCCACTTCCTCTTTCCTCAGCCATACGTTGGCGAGGCCTTCCAGCATCAACGGCCAGGATTCGGCTTCCTTCTTCTTCCGGACTTCATCACTTTCGACCCGGATTCTAGCCAACGCCGAGTAGTGGACGGTCTCCACGTGGCGAGCCGTTGCTTCTTCCATCAGCCGTTTCATACCCCCTCGTCCGACATTCCGATCCAGGGCCCTTTGGGTCTCGCTAGCGTGCACCCGACCGTTCCATAGGTACACCACGTTAGCTCTTATCGCTTCAGCGAAGTCCCCGCAATCCTTTTGAGCGTGGCCGACCGCGTCGCACCACAAGCACCGGTTCCCAACCAGAGGCCTTCGGTCACGGACTTGTTCACCACTATCCCTCCTTGCTTGTGCAATTTGGAGGTCCCTCACCATCTGAGTCAGCTCCTCTAGAGCCGCTCCTTCGGACAAGCCTTTGACCATGCTAGTCGAAGTCGAGCCGGTCTCGAGCCGGTCTCGGGTGTCTTCCCGTCGCACCGGTGGGGGTACCTCAACCTTCCTTGTCGCAACAGAACCCGCCCCCATCAAGCCTTTATCGGCCCACTCGCGCCGTTTGTCAAAACGACCGTAGACTCTCTTTACCACGGCCCAGTCGGTTGTTAGGCTGTCATCGTCTCCAGCAGGAAGCCCACTTGCTCCCGGTCCCTTACGTCCACCGATTTAACGAACAATAGGAGACGACTTGTGTCCAATACGGTCCGGTCCAGCGTCGAAAGACGTGCGAAGCATTCTTCAAACTCCCGAAGGAGCACCGACGCGTTTCTCCCCTTTTCGGGGGTCTCCACCCATTCCATGCAGCCCCGCTTCGATAGCCAAAGCACATCATCAAGCCCGTATTTTTCAAGGAGACAACCTTCAAACTCTTCCCAGGTCCAACTCTCAGCCCGTACCTCAAGCAGCTCCGCATGGATGCCCGACATCGCCACCCGAGGGAATCCGGCCAGTCACCTGTCCTCCGGGATTTCCCTCATCACCATTTCGGCTCGGTAAGCCTCCAAATAGCTCATGGCGTCCTTCCCACCGAACCGGCCTATCGTGCCGACGACTGCTTCAATAGCCTTATCAAGGGCGCATGTGCCTTCGCGCGCACTCACTATCCGATCCACAACCGAAGCCATGGCTTCTGCAAGATCTGACCCTCTCATCTTTCTATTCCTCTGCCGCCTCTTCACGTCGGGTTCACCAAATATGTCACGTTGTTACGCGCGTGCGTGGAGAACGAGGCGGGACCACGGGGGCCTTGGACCGAGAAATAACCGAATGAGAAGAGGGGAAGGAAACTACCGATGTACTTCACACGCGCACAGACACACAGATTCACAAGAGTTGCAACTAACTCTGAACAATGGAGACAGAACGAATGTATATGTATATATAAATCAAGGAGTTACAACCAGCAAGTTGGCGAGTGATAGGCTCCGACGCCTGCACACACACACACGCGCGTGCACAGACACACAGAACACGAGATGGAGACTTTGCCGGAAGCACTCGGGTGTTCCGCGGAGCAGAGTCAGCCTCCCGAAAACCTGCACAGAACGACTATGGAGACAATAGAGG
Organism: Azolla caroliniana; assembly: GCF_043228905.1. Classification (NCBI taxonomy): domain Eukaryota; kingdom Viridiplantae; phylum Streptophyta; class Polypodiopsida; order Salviniales; family Salviniaceae; genus Azolla; species Azolla caroliniana. Next base: position 7,302,420 of record NW_028230441.1, on the reverse strand, counting down.
AGAAGAACTCGGTTCTAGTCCGGCAGCACTTCGTCCTCCACAAAACGCAATTCCCCCCTTTACAATACCTCTCCCACTCTTTTATATCCCAAGGAGGGAGGCCGTTACCACCCGTTACATCATGTTTATTCCCTATCCTTTTGGACAGGGATACGCCTCGATTTTCTCCCTAATGAATGCGTGCTACCTAGGATTTCACCTCAGCCAACTTGTACCTATCTACGTACTATACAACAAAACTTGTGCCCACGTGTAAGGACGGTTTTCTCCACGACAACGGAATACAACCTCACTAGAGGAGTGTATCTGCGTCAAGGCAATGGCCTTGGTTACAACCTTCACCCAATCGGGTGTATAGAATAACAAAGAATACAACTGAGTATAGTCTCTCTAGTTTGAACTAGAGGAAATGAACTAGCCTCAAGGCAACAACCTTGGCTACTATCTTCACCCGATTGGGTGGATAAGACAACAAAGATTACAACTGAGTATAGTCTCTCTAGTTTTGAGCTAGAGGAAATGAACTAGCCTCAAGGCAATAGCCTTGGCTACTATCTTCACCCTATTGGGTGGACAAGACAACAAAGATTACAATTAAGTATAGTCTCTCAACTTTTGAACTAGAGGGAATGAACTAGCCTCAAGGCAAAAGCCTTGGCTACTATCTTCACCCTATTGGGTGGATAAATCAACAGAAAGTAGAAAATAGAAAGAAAAACAAAGAACAAAGGAACCTGATACGGATTGATATAAGAGGTACGTCACGAACAGCCCCTCGTGGATCTCTTCTCTTCGGCAAAGCGCTCTTGCTCTTGCTCTTGCTCTTGGTCTCGTACTCAAGACACAGTGTCTCTTTGTTTGTTGTTTTTCTCTCTTTGTTCTCTCACTTCTCTGTGTATACCATTGTCTCTCGCTGTGTTGTCTCTATACTCAGAGTTATCTTTGTTTTCTCTCTTTCACTCGGTGTCTCAATCTTTGAGTTCTATCTCTCGTTTTTTAGCGCTCTCTCTCGTTTCTTATATGTTGTTTTTTTGTTCTCTATCACACTATTTTTGTATCTGCACCTCTTCCTTCAGCCTTGTAGAGTATTCACACCTGAATATACAAAAAAGGACACACCAAAAACAGCATAATAAAGCAAACATACATACCTGTCCACACGTATATATATATATATCCCACATATACATGTATATGTATATATATATTTGTAAATAGGTATATGTTAATATAGTTTTCGCTAATTATATCTTCTTCTTCTTTTCTTTTCAACCCCAAGCCGAATCGGCAACCAATTGAATCGGCGCTCAACCGACTCCCAATCGGTTGAGCAATGTTCAGCCAACACTCAATCGACCCTTCGGCTCTCAGCCAGCCCTTCAAGTTGCGGGCTCCACTTGAGTGGATAGACCCAACACTATGTAGACACTACCGTTAGATGCAAGATTAAGTGCGACCATACATATACAAAAAAATTCAAATAGTGAAGGGATACTCTTAGACACAAAAATTAATTATGATGATTAAACTTATGCATCCGTTCAGTGTAACCTCCACCCAACATATGTAAAAAATGTCTTTCTATGAGGAGAACAAGAGGAGGAAGTATACATATAATAGCCCCTTCGATTATTCGATGAACATCAAATCTACGTGATGTGTACCAATTGAGGAAACCATTGTACAACCTCAAGTAGGTGTCAAGGATGTAGTATTCTATGATCCTGTAGTACCTTTGCAATATCAGATTTTACATTTACAAATTGGGCAACTTATTTTATGTGAGGAATGACTCCAACAGTACAACTTTTGTCCTTCATAAGTTGATGACCTATTCATAGGAGAGAAGCCCTTGACCACAGAAGAAAGTGTTTTGAATGAAAGATTCAACGTGGTTTACTCATTTTTAAGCATCAAGATTGTTATATATTCTACATTATCTTTCTCTATTGACACAAGTATGATTGAAACTTGTTACTTAACTTTGGAATGGTGAAAGCTAGCCAATTAAAGTGTCACTAGAACACACTTTAAACCTGCACACAAAATTTAGAATCTCCATCCACAATCCCACTTAATACAAATGGATTATTGGCAACCTAACATGTTTGACTATAACACCAATGATACAATTGAACTCTTCATCCAATTCATGCAAACACTATATAATATAATGCATTTGGGTTGTGTCAAAGGATTACTGATCACAATATATTTTATGAATTAAGACTTCTAATCCATCAACAAGATTATATGGATGATTAGGCAAGTTTGGGATTACAATAGCATTACCTTGCACATGGTTACATAACTATCCAAATGGAGAGAATTTCATTCCCCGAAGGAACCAACACAACTCTTACCTTGCACTGTTGTTTCACATTTCCAATTGTCACCACCAAGTCCTGAGAGGGGCTCCCTTCCTTACAAGTAGCTAACCATGAAATCCGAGTGTCGCCCTCAATGGAAAAAACCAATAAGAAGCTTCACACTTAAGCCATTTATTTTGTCAACTCCATACCATGGTGGAAGACTAATATTCTTAAGTTTAACTTAAGAGTTAATATACACTTAGTCTCTACACTAATTATGAAATATGGATGTTTCAATTAAATAAAGCACGCAATATACGAAACATGGTTCTCATCTAATAGAAGTGGAAAGGGAATATATGGGGTAGTTTCTATACAAAGTACACAACATGGATGTATCTAGGGTCACTCCTAGACAAATGGATTCTCAATCGATAGTTTTCGTACGATCATTTATAGGCTATGAGGTAGACTTGTTTATATATTAGCGTCTTTCGTATGATCATACATGTGATCTTCGATGTTGAAGTTCAAAATACATAAAAGATTTAAAGGTTAACATTATGTACTATATGTTTACTTATTATCATATATTTACCTATTACGTATTGTGGTATTACCACGGATCCTAACCAGGGTCACATTGACCACACCCAAATTAGGCCCCTACCAAGCCCCGATAATTAGAAGAGCTAATTGGAGTGGGAAAACACCCACCACGCTAAGAGTAGCTTATAAGATGTAGCTTAGAACGTAATGGAAAGGGGGCTATTTTGAGAGCATTTCACATCTTGGTGGAGAAGACGGGCAAAGCAGCCCCAACTCACGACCCCAACAACACACGCCACGATGCAACATGACAACAACGGCGGCAACACAAACTCCATGAATCTAGATGTCCTACAACAACAAACTCAAGAACATTAGCTCACATCGCCAATCAACCAACTGGTTTCGGCCCTGTCCAACATTATTTTAAGTTAACCATACTAACCAAGCCATGTTGCCATTCCTCTCTGCACGATCCGAGCCACAACAGAATCTCCCAAACCCTCGAGTTCACCCAAAACCATTCTCCGGCCTACCATCGGAAGACGTCCCCTCTTGGCTGGATCATTTTGAAAATGATGGCCAGTTATCACCAGTGGCCACACCCCTAGAAGGCAATGGAAATGAAGACACTCCTCGAGAATATCGCAACAACATGGCTTGTACAACAACCTGAGGAGACACACAATGACTGGAATCTGTTACGGGCAGCCATGATTCAGAATTTTGCTCATCAGGACTCCCGTCAGACAGCCCTACAACAACTCGAGTCAATCACCCAACAACCACGGGAACCCATCACCTAGTTCGCGGTTCAGTTTGTGCAGATCTTACGTCAGGCTAACGCCAACATGTCGGAAGACATGAAGTTGTTTTTCTTCTGGTCGTGTATCCGGCACGACCTTCGCCGCCGTGCCCGAAGACAGTACACAAAGCCATCCTCACCGCCCAACGCATCGAAGCCATAGACGCACACGACCTGCACACACCAGGTAATCTCAGTCACGATCATACAAACACTATGCTAGCCGCCACTCCCATGGACATTGACATCCAGAACGCGTAGTTACGCGCCAAGCATGCATTGCCCGAAAGAGACAGCCAAGGACGCCCCAAATGTTTCTATTGCAACAACTATGGCCACATCTGGCGTCACTGCCGAAAGTGGCAAAATCAACAACAGAAGCAAAACGTCCAATTAGTTGACGTTGCCTCCCTCTCTGAGCTCCTGGAAAACTAATGCATGGGGTGCCGTAGGGAGGGCCGCCCCCGCACATCCACGCCTCCACGTCATCAACTTCTCCCGTTTATACCACGATCGAGCCACCCCCACACGTCTATGCCTCCACGTCATCAACTTCTCCCGTTTATACCACGATCGAGCCTCCCCCACACGTCCACGCCTCCACGCCATCAACTTGTCTCGTTTGTACCACGATCGCCCGCCTCCAGCAGACGACCCAAGAAGTTCTCCTCAACTCTAGTGCAACATCTCTTCCATCAATGCAGATTTAGTCACCCAATTGCAACTTCCCACGAGCCACACACTACCCATTAAAATCCTCTTCGGCGACCAACAGTAGTTGTACCACTCACATATGCAAGTCATGTGCAGCTCAACATCAGTTCCGCCCAAATCCAACATCGTTTCTACGTCCTCCCACGCCAGTTGCTCCCAATCACCTTGGGTTGCGATTGGTTCCTCCATAGTCGAGCCTGTCTCGATTTCTCCTCGCAACAGCTCGTCCTCCCCAATCACCTTCTAATCACGCTGTCGTGAAGATTTTCGGCAATAGTGTGAAAATCCCATAAAACGTACGAAATCGAGTATGAATCACGTAGTACAATAATTGTGAAGATAACATTTTAAATAGATTTAATATCTAAGTACAAAATGATGGAGGTTTCGAATGCACTTTATTACACGAGAAACGGACAACTAAATGCCAAGATATGAGGGTATAAAGTTAGTGAAAAGAAAAGAGAAAATTGTGAGATATCCCAGATAGGCACGACAAATACGGCTCTCATCATATATAAGGTGAAGCAAAAGATATTATCTTTGTGTTTATGTGTGGAGCATAGAGAGTTCAAGGTAACTTGAACTAAGAGTGGAGGTGGCTAGCTACTCGAAAAGGGTTTTGGCCAACCAAAACCGGACCGGCGATAGAGCCGGTGATCCGACGGCATTTGACCGCAATCCGGCGGCGGCATGCAGCACCGGTATCCGGCGTCGGCGTCGGCGGCGGCATCCGGCGGCGGCACCGGTATCCGGCGAACCGGCGTCCGGCGACTAGATAAAATAAATATATAAATATATATACATATTTACATATACAAGGAGGGCAAGTATGGATTCAAACCTTGCACCTCCAAGTTAGGAGTCAATTGGCTTACCATTAAGCCATGCTATTTAGTTGAAATTATATTTCTATCATTGTACTTTTACATGTAAATTCTCATCCATGAGAGCTAAAATGAGTGACATGGTTAGCATGCACCACATGTAATACTTAAGCGCCAAATGGCAAACATGCAATTTATGCATGTCTTGTACCCTCACATGTATCATATGCATGAGAGCATCTATAAAAGAGGGAAGGGGGAGGAGAAAAACACGGTTTTTTTTATGAAAATTAAGAGGAAGAAATTCGTTATCAAATTGATCGTGTAATCTCAACTTCTCTCTTTCCCAATCTATCTTAAGTACTTTCTCGCCAAACCTTGTATCGACTCTAAATCCTTCTGGTCCAGAACCCCGGCGGTTCCGCCTCACGATCCGCGCGTAGTGACGGATCTTCACGACAACGCTCTTCACTAATCTGCGAGATACCACCCACATAAGCAACACACAGTACCTGGTATCATCGACAGAGTGCATCCATGACAACCGACAGCTCCTAGCCACCTTTCCCTCACTATCTAGACTCTACACCACTTGCAAAGCCTCCCTCGGTCCGCTTTCCGATCCACCACACAATTCCTACAAGCAACGCCCACCCCATCAGCGCAGCTCCCGGACGTCGCTCCCCTCTCGACCATGAGCGCATCGACAACGCCGTCAAAACTATGCTAAAATTGGGGATTATCACACCTTCCAAGAGCAAGTGGATCTTGGAGCCACACATGGTAAAAAAAGGGGACGGCTCTTACCGTTTTTGTGTCGACTTCCGACAACTGAACCATGTCACCACCCATGACCGATATCCTCTTCGTCGTATCGACGACCTCCTCGACAAATCAAAGTACTTCTCCTCCCTCGATTTGGCCTCGGGATACATACAAACACCTGGGCGGAACACCTCCAAGTCCTTCAGGAGATCCTAACTTGTGTTCAACGCTATCAATTGCAGCCGCAATGGAAGAAGTGTCGTTGGGGGCTCTCGCGTTGTTACGCGCGTGCGTGGAGAAAGGCGGGACCACGGGGGTCTTGGACCAGGGAGTGACGGAGCGTAGGAAGTCGTGCTTCACCGTTTCCAGGGGACCCCAGAAGAACACCGGAAGCGACCGAAGGGAGAGAGAGAAAGAGAGGGAGTGCGCGCTTAACACCGACTCACGCACACACACACACATACACACACATGCCGACACGACTCACGCCCTTATGTACAGGAAACGCAGAAAAGGGGAAGCACCCAACACCGACAGAGACGCGAATATACAGACAGACGCAAATGTATATATATAAACAGAAGACTACATTCCCGGCTTCGAGCCGGACCAAGGTAGGTTACAATAGTCGTCAGCTGCCAAGCCGTCGGTCGGGGAGCTCACGAGCTCGTCCCGCCGAGCGGGGTCTTGCACAAGAGATGAGCTGAAGCAAACCCTAAGCGAACACGAAGGGGGAGAAGAAGAAGAAGAAAATCTCTAAACCTAACGGTATACCCTCTAATGCAAAATGGGCAACCCTTTCACAAAGGGCGTTCCCTTCCTTTTATAGAACAAGGAGAGGGATGCGTTACAATGTGGGATAAATCCCGACTTACATGGGATCGTCTGTCCCGACTTGACTACTCTTCGGCCCATAAAGGCGCCCTCGATATTCACACTAAATGTACATGGGTGCGTACACATGCTGCACCCTGCCGATGTAGCCAATGTTCCCGGTTTCCACCTCTGGCCGAAATTCTTCACAACATCTGCCCCCACCTAACCGCACATCCACCGGTATGTGCCAAGTCCGATTGAAGGGTGAGAGATTTCGGCCAGTGAGAAACCGGTCTTCCGTGATCCGCGTCCCGGCTCGCTGCCGGTTTGACCCGTCGGCCTCGATTCTCCCTTCGCGCTTACCTCCCTGTAGCTCGTTCGTCCCATCGATGGGTCCTCGGCCGCGATCTCCGTAGTACGCGTACTTCCGCTCCGTCGTATGCCTGATGTCCTCCGCTTGGCCTCCGTTGATCATTCGCGTCGTCCTGATTGCCGTCCTATGTCGTTTCGCGTTGCCCTCGTCCTCTCGCCGCCACCTTCCTTCTCCATGGTCTTACATCGCCGCGTCGGCTCGTACTGCCATGGTCTCCAGAACGGTGTGGAGGATCCCCTTTCCGGCCTTCTCCGCGCTACCTCCGAACCGCGCAACCTATCTCCGCGCTCGCCTTTCCGCTCCGGCACCTCCGTGTGCCGCATACCCTTGTCCGTTGTTTGGCACTGCCTATGTTGCATTCCTTGTCGGCCCCCTTTCCGGCCAGATCGTGCATCGCCGCTCACCCGCATACCGGTGTCCTTTGCATCCGAGGAACACCCCGTAGTAGCCCACTTGGCCCTTCCCGTCTTCGTGCTGCCGCGATAGGTCGTGAGCCTTCCGCTTGCCGTTGTCCCCTCGCCCCCACCAGCTTGTCATCCCGGCTTGTCGTGTCAGTCTTCGCTACTTCGACGGAGCTACCGAGATCTACGAAGCGAGTGTGGAGGATCCTCCTCCGGCCTCTCTTGCCATCCCCTGACTCCGACCCTGTGCAGTCCACTAAGCACTTGTCACCTCGTTCCCGGCACCTCCCTTGTGCCGTCTTCCGCTTCATTCGTTCGGCCCCGCCCGCGCCGAAGACCGTCCCGTAGTCACGCTTCGATCCGGCCCGCAATGGCCACTTGCGAGACCCTTGTTCTGTCCCAGGTGTGCCTTTCCGGCCTGACACACCTCCCCGTGTTTGCCCCTACCAGCTCCTTCCGAAACCTCGTGCCGTCGGGTCCCGTTCCCTGCCGCCACCGTCCTTCTCCATCGGTCTTACATCGCCGCGTCGGCTGATCAGCCGAGGTCTCCGGATCGGTGTGAGGGTCCCATAGGACTGGACTCCGTTTCTATGCCTGCCGTAATTCGGGTGTCTTTTGTTTGGGTCCCTCCCGGACTCTCCTCGTGTCTTCCACGTAGTCGGGTCCCGTTTCCCGCCGCCACCAACCTTCTCTCTCGGTCTCATGTTGCCACGTTGGCCGAACTGCCAGAGTCTCTGGTTAAGTGTGGGGATCCCGTAGGACCAGACTCCATTCCGCCCTTGCCTTCGTCACCTCACCGCCACCGTCAGTATCTTGGTCTTACGTCGACCGCGTTGCCGACGGCCGAAGTCTCTAGAACCGGTGTGAAGGATCCTCCGTAGACCACCGATCCGTAGCCCCTTTGCCTTCGTCACCTCGCTGCCACCGTCAGTATCTTGGTCTTACGTCGACCGCGTTGCCGACTGCCGAAGTCTCTAGAACCGGTGTGAAGGATCCTCCGTAGACCGCCGATTTGTCTTCCCGACCCTGTCCCGGGTAGTCCTTCTCTACATGCCGAGAGGGCGTTTTGTTCCGCACCCTCTCCCGTGGTACTGACGTACCGTGTCCTCGGCCTCTTCGTAGGTCAGCTCTCTTCCTCCCTCCCGGAATGGTCATCCGGGAGTCCGCTCCGCCCGATTCTCGCTCGATTCGTTCGTCTTTCTCCGGATTGCCGAGTCCCGTTCTCCTGTCGCCACCGATCTCTCTTATAGGACTCACGCCGGCACTTGTTGGGATTACGGTCCCTCCGGATGGGATAGTCAGATGTCCGGGAGCCGGATGATGAAGACCCCGGCTACAGAGCCGGATGATGAAGACCCCGGCTACGGAGCCGGATGATGAAGACCCGGTTACGGAGCCGGATGATGAAGACCCCGGCTACGGAGCCGGATGACGAATGTACCCGGAGAGAGATCCGGATGCGGGGGCATATTTGTGAATATGTTTGCCAAGGGCCCTCTAGGCTATATTTGTAAATAGCCCGAAAGTCATATGTGTATAAATATGACTTAGGGCAAACAGTTTAGTAGTTGTTACTCATTTTTCTGGTTTTCCACTTAGAGGGAGCTAAGTGAGCAGCCGAGAGAGAGAGAGAGAGAGAGAGAGACGAAGAGGTCGTTGCCTCTGTGTATTACCGCCGCCTGTGGCGAAGACAGTGAGCTCAAGGTTGTTGCCTTGTAACTTCACCATTGTACATCTCTGTTTATAGTGATAGTTGGAGTTTGAGGACTCCCATGGTTTTTTTCCCATTTAGGGTTTTCCACCTAAACCCTCTCTCTATTGTCTCCGTGCATTTTGTATTTCCTGTTTTCTGTGAGTTGATCCTATTCCTCGGTTGTGGCCGAGCGGCTGTGTGCAACAAAGTGGTATCAGAGCGACGGTAACACAGAAAATGGAAGGCGGCGGTAGTGGGCCTTCGGGCATGATGGTGTTGAACTCACAGAACTACGCCGACTGGAAGATAAAGATGGAAGACCTTCTCATCGTCCGAGACCTGTACGAACCGATCGACAATGCCGAGATACCCAAGGGGGTAATAGAGTCGGAGTGGAAGCTCCTGAACCGGAAAGCCGTAGCGACGATCCGGCAATATGTCGATGTAAGTGTTCTGCAACATGTGGCGAACGATACAAACGCCTATGAGATGTGGCAGAAGCTGTCCGGACTGTATGAGAGGAAGAATGCTCTGACCCGGACCTCCCTGATGAGGAAGATAGTGAATCTTAAGTACCGGGACGGCGAGAGCATGGTCGAGCACGTCAGCACGTTCATGGGATTCGTGAACCAGCTTGCGGCGATCAAGTTCCCGTTGGATGACGCAATGCAAGCCATCATGCTGATGTGTACCCTTCCGGAGAGCTGGGAGAACCTGGTAGTTACTCGCAGCACCTCCTGTAAGGAAGAGAACTTGTCTTTACTAACGGTAAAGACGAGTATTCTAAATGAAGAAGCGCGTCGGAGAGATAAAGAACCGGCCTCCGACTCGAAGGCGCTGCTTACCGAATCGGAACGGGGAAGACAACGGAACCGGAGTCCGCAAAGACGGGAGAAGTCGGGGACACGGTCGCAGTCGAGGGGAAGACCTACATGCTTCTACTGTGGGAAGCCGGGGCACTTCCAGAAGAACTGTCGGCATTTCCAGAAAGACAACGGAACCGACGGTACCGATTCGAAGAAGTCACCGGAGCGAAACGGTGCATACCGGGGAGCCACGGACCGGAGAGGTCCGGATCGGCGAGGGCAGGACCGGAAAGGAACGACGGCACTCGCGGCAAGTGAAGAAGAGATAATGCTCATTACCGAAGAGAGGGAGCTAAATATTGCCGGCGATGAGACTACCTGGGTGGTCGATTCCGGAGCGTCGTTCCACCTGACCCCGGAGAAGAAATACTTCTCATCCTACACAGCCGGTGAGCACGGCTGTGTCCGGATGGAAAATGAAGGTACATGCCGGATTGCCGGCATAGGAGACGTGTGGCTGATGACATCAACCGGATGCAAGATGCTGCTGAAGGATTTCCGACACGTTCCGGAGGTTCGATTGAACCTGATTTCGGCCGAGAGGCTAGACGATGAAGGCTACACGGGTAGCATCCGAAACGGCGTAATGAAGTTCAGCAAGGGGAGCCTGATAGTGGCTCGGGCCCGGAAAGTCAACACACTGTACCTTATGAATACCTGGTTGTGTCCGGAAGAGTTGAACGTGGCAGCCGACACTGCCGGTGAGCTGTGGCACAAGAGACTGTGCCACATGAGTGAGAAGGGGATGAAGAGGCTTGCAGAAGACAACCTTATTCCAGTGAAGCATGTGCACCTGGAGAAGTGCACCGATTGCCTGGCCGGTAAGCAGAACCGAACCTCCTTCCACTCAAGGCCACCGACGAGACGTAGCGCACCATTGGAGTTGGTGCACACTAACGTGTGTCAAGTAGAAACGAAGTCACATGGCGGAGCCCAGTACTTCGTGACATTCATTGATGACCACAGCCGGAAGCTGTGGACGGCACCGCTGAAGACAAAGGACCAAGTATTGTCCGTCTTCAAAGAACTCCACGCGAGAGTGGAAAGGGAATCCGGCAAGACGTTGAAAGCGATACGAGCGGGGGCAGTTCGAGGAGTACTGTCGCTCGAAGGGAATCCGGCTCGAGTTTACTGTGCCGAAGACGCCGGAACTGAACGGGCTGGCCGAGAGGATGAACCGGACCATAATGGAGAGGGTCCGGAGTATGCTGGCGCATGCGAAATTACCCAAGGGGTTTTGGGCTGAGGCAATGTCGACGACGACATACGTGATAAACAAATCACCCTCAGTACCTTTGGACGGAGACACGCCGCAGAGAGTGTGGACCGGCAGGGAAGTATCCTACCGGCATCTGAAGGTGTTCGGGTGTCTCGCATATGTGCAGGCTACCGAGTATGGGACCCGGTCGACAAAAGGATATTCCGGAGTCGTGATATCATCTTCATGGAGGACAAGACACTCGCCGACTGGGAGTCGGAGAAGAAGATGAAGAGCTCCAAGTCGACCGGTGAGGCTCAACTCTACGAGGAGCAGTCCCGACCGGCAAGGAACCGGTTAGCACTCGAGGATCCGGCCGAAGACGGTGAAGAAACAGAACCGGCCGAGGAAGATGAAACTGATACCGGAACCGGCCCCGATCCCGAAATGGATTCGGATGAAGAGGAAACGGAGGAGCCGGTTACCGAAGCTCCGGAACGGAGATATCCTCTAAGAGAGAGAAGGGCCCCCCGGAGATTTCCGGAACCAGAGCATGTGCTGCTAACCGACGAGGGGGAGCCGGAGAGTTTCGAAGAAGCAAAGCTTGACACCCATAGCCGCAGGTGGTTAAGTGCCATGCAGGAGGAGATGGATTCCCTGCATGAGAACCACACATATGAACTTGTGGAGTTGCCGAAAGGAAAGTGGGCACTTCGAAACAAGTGGGTGTTCAAGCTGAAACCGGGAGATGCCGGAAACCCCCCGAGATACAAAGCCAGGATCGTGGTGAAGGGGTTCCAGCAGAAGAAGGGCGTCGACTTCGACGAGATATTTGCCCCGGTAGTGAAGATGACCTCCATCCGGACGGTGCTGAGCATAGCGGCAAGCATGGACCTCGAGGTAGAACAGATGGACGTGAAAACGGCATTCCTTCACGGTGACCTCGAAGAAGAGATCTACATGCAGCAACCGGAAGGATTCGAGAAGAAAGGGAAGGAGCACCTGGTATGCCGGTTGAAGAAGAGCCTTTACGGACTGAAGCAGGCTCCCCGGCAATGGTACCGGAAGTTCGACTCTTTCATGACCGACGAAGGGTACCACAAAACGCAGTCCGATCACTGCGTGTTTGTGAAGAAGTTCGAAGGAGGAGACTTTCTAATACTCCTCCTGTACGTGGACGACATGTTGATCGTCGGACGGGACCAGGGCAAGATACGGATGCTGAAGAAAGCGCTTCACCGAACCTTCTCAATGAAGGACCTGGGTCCGGCGAGGCAAATACTAGGGATGCACATCATCCGGGACCGGAAGAAGAAGCAGTTGTGGCTGTCACAGGAGAAGTACGTGACAAAGGTGCTTCACCGGTTCAACATGTCGGAAGCAAGACCGGTCGGGTCAACCCTCCCGGCAAACTGCAAGTTGTCCAGCAAGCAAAGCCCCAAGACAAAGGCTGAGAAGGAGGACATGATGAAAGTACCATATGCCTCTGCCGTCAGAAGCTTGATGTACGCAATGGTGTGTACAAGACCGGACATAGGATATGCAGTCGGAGTGGTGAGCCGGTACATGAGCTATCCCGGCAAAGAACATTGGAACACGGTCAAGTGGATACTCCGATACCTGAAGGGCACGGCAAACGTGTGCCTCCGATTCGGCTCCGGTAAGCCCGAACTCGACGGCTTTACCGATTCGGATATGTCGGCTGATGCAGATACCAGCCGGTCCACATCAGGGTATGTGATGACGTATGCAGGGGGAGCTGTTTCGTGGCAGTCGAGGCTGCAGAAGACGGTTGCATTGTCAACCACGGAGGCGGAGTACATGGCGGCTGTTGAAGCCGGCAAGGAAATAATATGGATGAAGGACTTCATTAGAGAACTCGGTATCCGGCAGGAGGAGTACCGACTCTACTGCGACAGTCAGAGTGCCATCCACCTTGCGAAGAATACGGCCTATCACTCCCGGACGAAGCACATCCAGCGAAGATATCACTGGATCCGGGAAAGGATAGAAGACCAGGAGTTCGTGCTGACGAAGATCCACACGGATGAGAACGGGTCAGATATGCTGACCAAAGTGCTCACACCCGACAAGCTGGAAGCGTGCCGGAAGAGGGTCGGACTGGAAAGACATCCCATGCCGAAGTGAAGGGGGAGTTTGTTGGGATTACGGTCCCTCCGGATGGGATAGTCAGATGTCCGGGAGCCGGATGATGAAGACCCCGGCTACGGAGCCGGATGACGAATGTACCCGGAGAGAGATCCGGATGCGGGGACATATTTGTGAATATGTTTGCCAAGGGCCCTCTAGGCTATATTTGTAAATAGCCCGAAAGTCATATGTGTATAAATATGACTTAGGGCAAACAGTTTAGTAGTTGTTACTCATTTTTCTGGTTTTCCACTTAGAGGGAGCTAAGTGAGCAGCCGAGAGAGAGAGAGAGAGAGAGAGAGACGAAGAGGTCGTTGCCTCTGTGTATTACCGCTGCCTGTGGCGAAGACAGTGAGCTCAAGGTTGTTGCCTTGTAACTTCACCATTGTACATCTCTGTTTATAGTGATAGTTGGAGTTTGAGGACTCCCGTGGTTTTTTTCCCATTTAGGGTTTTCCACGTAAAACATCCTGTGTACTCTTCTCTCTATTGTCTCCGTGCATTTTGTATTTCCTGTTTTCTGTGAGTTGATCCTATTCCTCGGTTGTGGCCGAGCGGCTGTGTGCAACAGCACTCGGGCCGGCGGCCGAATCGATGTAAGGAATCCCATAGGACCGGCTTTCATTCCCCTTCCAAATCTCGACCTTCACCCGGTCGGTCTTTCTCCCCATGTAAAAGAGGGCGGCTCGTCCCACACCCTCTTCCGTTTCGGCACTTTCATGCCGAATCCGGCCCCGATCGAACAATCCACGACCGGATCACGCTCCACCCATATCGGAATGCCGATTTCCTCGTGCCGCTTCCGTCCTCGGCCTCCTCACAAGCCGTTTCCCATCCATCTTCGCTGGCATCGTGCCAGGACTCCTCGGTACCACCATCCATCTCCTCGGTCTTACATGGGCATACGGGCCCGAATGCCGAGTTCTCCAGAATTGGGTCTATGGTCTTTCGTCCGCTCCTTCCCCATATCGTCTCGTCAGTGATTCTTGGCTTTTCGCCGCCGCCTTCCTCCGCTTGGGACTCACGTGGGCACTCGGGCCCGACTGCCATCGTCCCGAGAGCAAGTGTGGGAAGACACAAACAATCGCCCGTCCATTTTACGCCCTTGTCCGTAGCCACCGACTCTTCGTGGTCGACGGTCGTCTTCTTACCGATCGCGCAAGCCCCGTCTGGGCTTGCTTCTCCAATGACCGGGATCTTGGGCTGACACGCTCGAAACCGCTGGTCCCAATGTGCCGGTTCCACGATCTGTATCTCGGCCTCGTCCTTGGCCGTTCTTTCTCCGTAAGTCGAGAGGGCGTTTCGTTCTACACCCTCTCCCGTGGTACCGACGTACCGATCTTCCGCCGCCGCGTGGGGCAAGTCCGTCTTCTCAGTCTCGGCTTGCGGCCCCCGTCTTTCCTCTTCCTCGAGCATCGCCTCGAGAGTTGCGTACGCCTCCACAATCCTAGCCCCAACGCCGACCCTTGCCGACTCTCTTTGCCGTTCGGCCTCTTCCCGTTGTGATGGCACGCCGTCGCGTACCTTCCTCTTAGCCTTCTCGGCTCGCTCGTTGTCTAGCCGTTGGCACACCCTTCCGACCTTCGACCAGTCTTCCGTAAGCCCATTCGCTCCATCATCGTCTTCGAGCTCAATCCCGATGGCCTCCCGTTCCGCTCGGTCGATCGACCTGACGAACAATAGGACCTTGTCCGCCCCCACCAAACCTTGTTCCCGCTCCAGGAGCCGAGCAAGCCGCCGCTCGAACTCTCGAAACGCCTTGGCAGCGCCCTGGTGGGTCTTTGCCGTTGCTACCCACTGGTCGAAGTCGTGCCGTCCCCGGCTCTTCCGCCGTCCTCCGTATGCCTTCAGGAGCGCCTCTTCGAAGGCCTCCCACGAACTATGAGCCTCACGGAGCTCCTTTATTTCCGCATGCATCCGGACAGCTACGACCCGACAGAAGAACTCCAGCCTCAACGCCTCGTCTACGCCACGCTCCTCCATTTCCGCATTGTAGGCTTCCATGTAAGATGGGACTTTGTCCCCGTTGAAACGGCCGACTCTTTCGACCACTCGCTCAACCGCTTGTTGCGCTGCCTCTCGCCTCATCACCACTCGTGCCGCCTCCAATACCACTTCGGCCACCATCTCCACGAGGTCGTCATCTTCCGACTCCATCCTCCCTTGCCGCCTTTCACGTCGGGTTCACCAAATATGTCGCGTTGTTACGCGCGTGCGTGGAGAAAGGCGGAACCACGGGGGTCTTGGACCAGGGAGTGACGGAGCGTTGTCGTGAAGAATGTGCTTCACGATATTAAAATGAGCTTAAATGTTGTATTTAATAATATTTGAGAGACTTGAACCCACATCCTTATATACGATGTACAATGTACATACCACTAGGCTAGGCTATTTATTTGTAAAAGTGTGTAATAAATGTGCTTCATGATATAAGAATGAAGCTATATATTGTATTAAGTAAAATTGAGGGACTTGAACCCTCAACCTTGTATACCAAGCACCAAGCATACACCACTAAGCTAGGTTAGTTATTTTAGAATGCATTTTCATCATTATAATTATCTCATATCTTTTTTCATACATAGCCATCATTCATCACATGCAATGCATGTGCGCCAAATGGCGATCATGCATTACATGTAACTCATGCATTGCATGCATGCTATGCTCCCATACATTACCATATGCATGGCAACACTTATATAAAGAGGGGAAAGGGAAAACAAGGAGGGGAATCAAGAGAAAGTTAGAGAAATAAGATAATCAAAAAAACAAACAAGTTAGCTTGTTGGTGAAGAGGCTCGTGTTTCCAAGTTGGAGTCAAGAGTTCGAATCAAGGGTCGGTAGAGAAAGGGTTCATCTTGCTACCAAACATTGTAAAGTTGGTAAAATCTTGTATTCGTAATACACATCATGTTCATATCATATACTTTTTTGTCTTAAATCATACTTTGTCTCTATCTTGCGTCTTGAATCATACATTGCCTCTATCTTTTATCTATACTAGTCTCTCTCTCACACATATTACTTTAAACTATTATTCTTCATATCCTTTATCTTCCTAACATTTGAGCGCAAGCCTTATAAAAGTTCCTTCAACTCCCCTTAACCTTAGTCCCTGCGACTTCGCCGCACGAACCACAACTACCCCGACAGCGTAGGAAGTCGTGCTTCACCATTTCCAGGGGACCCTAGAAGAACACCGGAAGCGACCGAAGGGCGAGAGAGAAAGAGAGGGAGCGCGCGCTTAACACCGACTCACGCACACACATGCCGACACGACTCACGCCCTTATGTACAGGAAACGCAGAAAAGGGGAAGCACCCGACACCGACAGAGACGCGAATATACAGACAGACGCAAATGTATATATATAAACAGAAGAATACATTCCCGGCTTCGAGCCGGACCAAGGTAGGTTACAATAGTCATCAGCTGCCAAGCCGTCGGTCGGGGAGCTCACGGGCTCGTCGCGCCGAGCGGGGTCTTGCGCAGGAGATGAGCTGAAGCAAACCCTAAGCGAACACAAAGGGGGAGAAGAAGAAGAAGAAAATCTCTAAACCTAACGGTATACCCTCTAATGCAAAATGGGCAACCCTTTCACAAAGGGCATTCCCTTCCTTTTATAGAACAAGGAGAGGGATGCGTTACAATGTGGGATAAATCCCGACTTACATGGGATCGTCTGTCCCGACTTGATTACTCTTCGGCGCCATAAAGGCGCCCTCGATATTCACACTAAATGTACATGGGTGCGTACACACGCTACACCTTGCCGATGTAGCCAATGTTCCCGGTTTCCGCCTCTGGCCGAAATTCTTCACGACAACGCGCCTCCACTTCCTCGGGTATGTCATCTCCTCCAACGGAATACAGATGGAACCAGAGAAGACGGAAGCAGTCCAAAAATTCCCACGCCCCACCACAAGCAAGCAGCTTCAACGCTTCCTCGGCCTCCTCACATTCTCTCTCTACTTCATCCACGGCTAGTCAACCTGTCAGCCCCACTACATGCACTCCTGCAAAAAGATGCACCCTTCCTATGGACTGACGCCTGCGAATCCAACTTCCTGCAGCTCAAGCGAACGCTCCAAGCCTCTGACCTCTTGGCACACCCTGATTTCACGAAGCCTTTCCATCTACAAACGGATGCCTCCAACGTCGGCCTTGGCGCGGTCCTGCTCCAATCCGACGACGACGACCAACTACGCTCGATTGCCTACATAAGCCGGTCACTTACCAAAGACGAACAAAATTACTCGACAACCGAAAAAGATTTGCTCACCATCGTCTGGGCATTCCATCGTTTCCTCCCGTACCTACACAGATCAAACGCATCAGTCGAAACCGACCATCAACCATTGCTTTCCCTCATAAAGAAGGCTCACTCACCCGGTCGCTTACTCCGTTGGGCTTTGGCGCTGCAGGATTACACATTCACTCTATACTATCGCCGCAGTCCCCAGAACATCGTGGTTGATGGATTATCCCACATATCCTTTTAGGCGAGCCAAATCGCCTCTGGCACAATTGATCCCCCCATATCCTCGTCCCAAATGGCCAACATGCAACAACACGACAAAAAGATCCAAGACATCTGCCACTGCCTACAAGTTGAGCCCACATCATCCCTCACCAAGCAATTCATGATCCAAGATAATGTCTTGCTTTTTTGCCAAGTAGGCAAGGAACCCCGGGTCTACATGCCTGAGCAATTGCGCCTATCTTACCTTCGTTTCTTCCACGATCACCCGTTGTCTAGCCACTTGGGTTTTCACAAGGTGCTAGACAAAATCCGTTGCCAAATTCTATTGGTCGGGGCTATGCCACAAGGTTGTCTCCTACATCAAAGCATGCAACTCATCTCGGGCCATCAAATCACCTCAAGTGGCTCAAGGCCTCTTACATTTGATACAGGTTCAAGCTCCATTTGAAATCGTCGAATGGGACATTTTGGGCCCCTTTCCCGAGTACTTGACGCGTTGGGCTAAGACGGCCTCTATCCCATATGCGAAGGCTACGACCATCACCACCTAACTGTTGGAGAAAATCATCTTCTCCCACGGTTGCCCACTCCAAATCTTGTCTGATCGGGGACCCCAATTCAATAGCGAGCTCCTATGTCTCGTTTCTACACAATTAGGAATCCAACAATTATTCACATCACCCTACCATCCGTAGACGAATGGATTGACAGAGCGCCTCAACCGAACCTTAATACAACAAATCTCGGCCTACATTGATCCGTTGCACTCGACCTGGGACCAGATCTTGCCCTTCGTTACACACACCTACAACACAGTTGTGCAAGCCTCCACCCACATTAGCCCCTTCTGAGCCCTTTATGGCAGGGACCCGTGCTTACCCCCAGAAGTGGCAATCTCGCAACCAACCACGCCACTCCACTCTAACGTAGTGTCCTGGTGGTCCTACCTGCAACAACTCCAACCCCTCCTCCGCAAAGCCATCACGAGCAACCTACACCAAGCACAACTACGCCAAAAATGCCAACGCGACGCAGGCCACGCCAACCATCAATACCACACTGGCGACAAAGTTCTCATCTATTTCCCCATTCTTCGTCGCGGCCTGAGCGAGTCACTCATGCACCGATGGATTGGTCCCTTCGAAGTTCAAAAGCAGATACGCAACACTACATACCTACTCCGTCGTGTCTCCAACAACCGCTCTACCTTCGCCCACCAGTCCCACATGAAGCCCTTCCATCAGCTACCACCACCTACGCCCCTGCCATCCCTCCTCCCAAAACCGCCATCCACGCCCTCCTGCACTCCAACCGCACAATAACTTTTTTTTACAAGGGGGAACTATGGTATTACCACAGATCCTAACCAAGGCCCCACCTAACCAGGGTCACATTGACCACACCCAAATTAGGCCCCTACCAAGCCCCCATAATTAGAAGAGCGAATTAAAGCGGGAAAACACCCACCATGTTAAGAGTAGCCTATAAGATGTACTAAGAGTAGCCTATAAGATGTAACTAGAACGTTGTCGAGGTATTCCTCGCCGATGCGTGGAATGAGGCGGGGCCTCGGGGGTCTTGTACCGAAGAGCAAGAGACAAAGGAGAAGGGAAGGGACCCACTACGTGTGGGCGTAGACTCACAGGGGCACGGCCCTTCGACACAAAGACGCGAGTGGGACACCGACGCAGAGAGACACGAATGTATGTATATATATATATATTAACAAGGACAAACAACAAGAAGCACGAAGTCGGTTACAACCGAACAGGCCGGCGAACATATGTCGATGCCTATTCGTAAACGCTCAAAAAGAAAGGAGTAGGTTGGAGGTGCTGCCGGAAGCACTCGGGCATTCCTCAGAGCAGCGCGAGCCTCCCGAAAACCTGCACAGAAAGAAGCTACGGAGTATGGAAGAGAGAGAAGCCTTCGGCCGACAACCCGACAGCACTTCGTCCTCTCTAACCGCGATCCGTCCCCCCTCCTCGTCTCCCTCCTTTTCTAGGCAAGGAAGGAGCCGTTTCCCATTAACTTCCTACCTACCGAATCTACCTACCTAGGATCTTCTATGTACCTAATTCTCTCTTATGTACAACATAAGGCGTACGTGCATGAAGAGCCGGTTCCTACGCTCCGGTGCACCGATTCCGCTTGTGGCCGGTTTTCTTCACGACATCCGCCCCCACCTAACCGCGCATCCACCGGCATGCGCCAAATTGAGTTGGGACGGAGAAAACCGGTCCAGCCTTCATTCCCCGCCCGTCGGTTCTTCCTCGGTTTCGGATCGTTCGTCGTCGCGGTCCAGGTTAACTGGATCCGGCTCGTTGTCGTGATGCTTTTTGAACGCTTTGATCCGCTTCCCAGCTACCGGTATCGCCATTCTCATGCCGTCGAGCTCCGCCGGATGGTACGTCCCGTTGTCGTTGGCGCTTTGTACCACGTAAGGCAAGAACCACCTTCTTGCGAACTTCCGTGTCGCTCGGTGCTGGTTGTCGAGGCTGCTATCGTAGACTAGCACCCAGTCGCCTTCCTCGATCTTCTTTGGTCGGAGCCGGTGCGTCCGGTCGAACCGGGCTTTGTTCCTCGTCCTTGCCACCCGAAGCTTTCCCGCAGTCTGCTCCACATCCTCCGGTGTTCGCTCGAGCTGTCGTATGCGCGCCGCCAACGGTTCCTCCCAGCTCATCTCTTCTTTCCAGTCCACGGTTGCCCATGAGGAGATCGTACGTTCCATCAGCATGATTGGCTTCTGCCCAAACATGAGCTCTGCCGGCATGAATCCGGTTACCGAACTGTGCGTAGTCCGGTCCGCCCACAACGCGTAAGGCAACAGTCGCGGCCAGTTCCCGACTTGACCTCCGCATGCCCGAACTAACGCCTTGACGATCGGTCTGTGTCCACGCTCCACCTTCCCATTCGCCTCCGGATTGTACGCAGTGGTAAGCGACAGCTTGACTCCTAGCCGGTCGAACAGCTCCTCGGCCTCTTCGGTGTCCAACTCCCCGCGATCAGCCACGATCTTCCCGACGCACCCGTACCGGCATATCACGTCCTCGATCGGGAACCGACATACGGCCGCGGTCGTTTTGTTCTGAAGGGCTCGGCCTTCCACCTGGTTCATCAGATCTTCCCGAGCCAGGACCAGATACCACATCTATCCTACTCCCATCGGCATCGTCACCAGATCTACCATCCATTTGAAGTGGATGGTTGGAGGGTACGTAGGGTGAAGCTCGTCCCGATGTCGGACTATGGAGTGCATCTGACAGCTCTCGCAAGTTGTCACGAACCGATGCACGTCCCGGTACAGTCCCGGCCACCAGTACTTCCCCTTTATCTTCTCGAACGTGGCCCACGTTCCACGGTGTCCAGCCCAAGGGCTGTCGTGGTAGGCCGTCAGCAGCTCCTCCTGTTCTTCCTTCATCGCCACCACCCGGAGCGGGACGCCGTTCCTCTTCTTCGGGTGCTTCCATAAGTATCCGTCCCGGAGAAAGAATCGGTATGCTTTCTTCCGGATCCGGTTGGCCTCGTCCCTCGTCCACGATGCATCCGGCGTCATTCTCCTCAAGAAACCACTGATCTGGAGCCACTCGCCGTCGTACTTGCTCTCGTCGAAGCCGTTAAGCACCGGAGTGCTCGTCCCATCGGTCGTCACGTACGTTGCCTCGAAGAAGTCCACGCCGACTTCTTCGTCCTCCGAAACCATGCCGCCCTCGTCATCAAACCTCGCCCTCGAAAGCATGTCGGCCATGGCGTTGTCCTTTCCGGAAATGTGTCGTATTTCCGGGTCCAGGGACTTGATGTATGCTATCCACCTAAGCATCGCCAGGTCCAGTGTCGCGCATCCGGAAACCATGCCGAGAATTGGGAGGCAATCCGTCTCGATAATCACTTCTGTCCCGATCAGGTAGTCTTTGTCGGCCTTTACTGCCGAAACGATACCCCAGAGTTCCCGTTTAACCTGGGCGTACCCTCGTTGTCGCTCACTAAGGACCTTCGCGCCGAATCGGATCGGGAACCGAATGCCGTCCTCGTCTTCTTGGTTGCCGACCCATCCGATCCCGGTCGGACTCGTATCCACCGTTATGTATACCGGGGTACCCTTCTCGTAGACAGCCTTCCGGAGCGCCGGTGCTGCCGCAAGAGCTTCCTTCAGCTTCCGGACCGACTCCGTGTGCTCGTCTCGCCACTCGAATTTTCACCCTTTCTTTAGCAACCCGTATAGCGGCTCCGCAACGTGGGCGTAATGCGGGATCCATATGTGGTAGAATGTGCACGCCCCCAGGAACCTCCGAACTTCCGTAACCGAGCTACAGTCGGTCTTCATCGCGGAGATGGCTTCTACTTTTGCCGGAGACGGCTTCCGGCCATATGGTCCACATAGGTGTCCGACCACCAAGATTTCTGATTGCCCGAAGGCCGATTTCTCCCCGAAGAAGGTGAGCCTCGCAACCTCTAGCCTTTGTAGCACCTTCTCGCAGTCGTCGATGTGTGTTGCCACGAATCGCCGGCATCCGTCCGGCCCAAGTGTCTCGTCCTTCTCTTCCACCGGGCACCCCTTGATCGGGATGTCGTCTAGAAATGGCATGGTGATGTCCGGGATGCAATCCCTCAGTACCTTGTTCATTGCATTCACCATGTGGGCCACCGAGTTGGTCCCTCCTTGTGGCAGGGTACACATTCGCACTAGGCCGAGGGGAGTTCGCATCGTCGTAATGTCTCTGCTCTCCACGGCTAGCTGGAACTGGTCGTACCCCGACTACAGATCACCGACCGAGTAAATCGACCTTCCGACGAAGGCCTCCGCGAACTCGTCTATGGTCGGTCCGATTCCTGCGTTCCGAATGGTCACTCTGTTGACCGGCTACAGGTCTTGAATGAAGCGCAATGTTCCGTTTTTCTTTGGTACGGTAAACCATCGGTTTGAGTATGGGGCACTCGACGGTTCGAGAATGCCCATATCGACTTTCTGCCTCAATAGCTCCATCAACTTCGGGATGTGAGCTCTCGGTACTGGAATCGGCTTGAGATTCCACGGCACATGCGGTACCGTGAATATCACCATCGGCTCCACGATTGTCGGGTCTACGCACCCGATCTCTTCCAGTTAGAATGCGAAGGCTTTCCCGTGCCTTCTGAGCATTCTCCGAAACCGGTCTTCCTCCGTCGGCAGTAGGAACCCGCCCCCACCGATTTTGAGCTCCCGGAGTGTCCCGTCGGTGAAGGTGTGTCCTATGCAGACCGGATCTCGTAAACTGGGGTCCGACGCAACCCCTCTTATTCGGGACTCGCTGCCCTCCGGTAAGGGTGCCACGACTGGCCTTACCTTCCGGTCCACCGTCTTGTACTTCGTGCTAACCCGGGCCGTCCGATCCGACCCGAGCCCCTGACTGAAGTTCGCGATGACTTCGTACATCTCTTCGGAACATACCGGTATCGTCCGGTCTTCGTTAAGGTCTTCTCCGGCTACCTCCCTCAGCATTCCCAAGGTGTCGTTGAAGGAGACCGCCTCCACGGCTCCGCTGATTTCCTCTTCCGGGCCGAGAACTCCGCACGCTCGAAGTCGCTCCTCCGCCCTTGCCCTTTCTCGGCCAACGATGCCGACTATCATACACCCTCCGTCGTTGGAGAAGAAAAAATTTCTACCTATCGTACAAGGTTTCTTCGGTTTCGGTTCTATCGTACAGCTGTGGGGTCTTTCCCGAGTGTCCGGACTGTCTCGGCCCCACGCCTTGGCAACCCTCTCTAAAAATCCTCCCGGTTCTCGCCACCGAGGGATTCGCGGTTTCGCTCGTGGTTCGGCCGCACCGTCAGAAATTGGACCGAATGGCGCCCGTCCTGGCTTTTGACCCTCGCGTAGGCCGAACCGTTGTCCAGCACCTTGGTCTCCATTCGCGCCGCCGTGACGTATGGTTCCCCTAATATGACCGGGTGCGAGGACGTCTCCTGTACGAAGAAGTGTTGGTCAATCTCGACGTCGCCGATCTTGACTCGCACGTTCGGGCAGACCCCGTGCAGTTCCTCGGTGGCGGGCGTCGCCGCCCGTATCTTCCACCCGTGCTTGGTGTTGATCGGCCACTTTCCCTTCTTATAGAAGTCCATGGACATCAGGTTTATTTCCAAACCGTGGTCCACCAGTGCCACCACCGGTTCCTGAACATCTCCGATCTTTACCGGGGTCTCCGTGGTCGCTCGGGCCCAGTGTGGCCTCGAATAGTGGCTCTCCGCCCACTCATCTTCCAGCGCCAAGTCGTCGATGTGCGTCGTCCGCACCTCCACCGGTCTTTCTGGTTCCGTCTCCGTCGACAGCCTCTTCCGCTTCACCAAGTCCACAATGGACTCGTGGAACTCCTTCTTAGCGATCCCTAGCACCTCCCGCAATGACAGCTCCACTTTGCTGTCGAGGATCCGTTCTTCTAGGACCTTTCGTAGGTCCGTGGTCCTTTCTATTTCCGTCCCCAGTCGGTATCCGCCCTTCCTGGGGTTATCTTGCGCGCTGGACCCACCGGCATCGTTCCGTCGTTGCCCGAATCGGGTCTCGTATCGTTGTGAGGGCCCGGCCGCTCCGGCTTTCCCTACTCGTTTGTCTTCCACCAGAGCCTCGTAGTTCCGGCAGGCGGCTTCTACGAAGCCCGTCTTCTCCTCGACTGGGTCGCTCCACCCGGTTATTTCCCGGACCCGTCTCTCAGCACGGTCCGCTTCATCTTTCCTCAGCCGTGCGCCGGCGAGGCCTTCCAGCATTGCCGACCAGAATCCGTCTTTGCTCTCCTTTCGGGCCTCGCTGCCCCCGACCCGAATATCGGCCGACGCCGAGTAGTGGATGGCCTCCACGTGTCGGGCCGCTGCCTCTTCCATCAGTCTCTTCATACCTCCTCGCCCGTCGTTCCGATTTAGGGCCCTTCTGGTATCGCTGGCGTGCACCCGGCCTTCCCATAGGTACACCACCCGGTTCCTCAACGCCTCTGCGAAATCGCCGCAGTCCTTCCGAATGTGGCTAACCTCGTCGCACCACATGCACCTGTTCCATGCTGCCGGCCGTCGGTCACGAGCCGGTTCGCCGCCTTCCCTTCGAGTCTGGGCGATCTGGAGATCCTTTATCGCCCGCGTCAACTCCTCCAGCGTTGCTCCTCCGGACGAGTCATTAACCATGCCGGTCGGAGCCGACCCGGTTTCGAGCCACTCCCGGGTCTCTGCCCTTCGCCCTTGCGGTGCCGGTTCAAACCTCCTTGATGTGACAGAGCCCGCACCGGCCGCCCCGTTATCAGCCCATTCTCGCCGTTTGTCGAAACGGCCACAGACTCTCTTAACCGTAGCCCAGTCGGTCGTCAGCCCTTCTTCGGTTTCCAGCAAGGAGCCGACTTGATCCCGGTCCCGCTCGTCCACCGACTTGACGAACAGTAGGACCCGGCTCGTATCCAGAATGGTTCGGTCAAGCGCCGAAAGGCGCACAAAGCATTCTTCAAACTCCCGGAGGAGTGCCGACGCGTTTCTTCCCTTGCCGGGGGACTCCACCCATTCCATGAAGTCTCGTTTCGAAAGCCGGAGCGCGTCATCCAACCCGTATTTTTCTAGGAGTCGGCCTTGTCGAGGTATTCCTCACGGATGCGTGGAATGAGGCGGGGCCTCGGGGGTCTTGTATCGAAGAGCAAGAGACAAAGGAGAAGGGAAGGGACCCACTACGTGTGGGCGTAGACTCACAGGGGCACGGCCCTTCGACACAAAGACGCGAGTGGGACACCGACGCAGAGAGACACGAATGTATGTATATATATATATATATTAACAAGGACAAACAACAAGAAGCACGAAGTCGGTTACAACCGAAAAGGCCGGCGAACAGATGTCGATGCCTGTTCGTAAACGCTCAAAAAGAAAGGAGTAGGTTGGAGGTGCTGCCGGAAGCACTCGGGCATTCCTCAGAGCAGCGCGAGCCTCCCGAAAACCTGCACAGAAAGAAGCTACGGAGTATGGAAGAGAGAGAAGCCTTCGGCCGACAACCCGACAGCACTTCGTCCTCTCTAACCGCGATCCGTCCCCCCTCCTCGTCTCCCTCCTTTTCTAGGCAAGGAAGGAGCCGTTTCCCATTAACTTCCTACCTACCGAATCTACCTACCTAGGATCTTCTATGTACCTAATTCTCTCTTATGTACAACATAAGGCGTACGTGCATGAAGAGCCGGTTCCTACGCTCCGGTGCACCGATTCCGCTTGTGGCCGGTTTTCTTCACGACAACGTAATGGAAAGGGGGCTATTTTGAGAGCATTTCACAGTATGATGTCCTCCAAAATCAAGAAATAATACTTAGTTATTGTGAACTTATCATATGCTTATTTATCGCCTATGAAAGTATTCTAAATAGAGAATATAATAAAATGCAAAAAATTGGCCAACAAAAGTTTCAGTGTAAGATATATAATCCCCAAATTTGTATTTTAAGCCATAACTCAAAATCATTTAAAAAGCCCAATTTATGAATTGTGTTAGATGATTCACATATATTTGTCAACCATGTTCTAGAGGTAATGTCACTTGAATGTGTTAAATATATATCTCTCTACTTTCACACCCATATGCACATGGGTGTGTAAAAACAATTTCATGCTCAAAATTTTCATTTGTGGATATGCTAGCCCAACATTTTGGCTCATGGGTTTGATACATGAGTATTCATGCTTGGTAGATTTATATAAGTTCTACTCCCCTCGTTGACAACAAATGAGTATCAATCAAATCATGCTAATGAATTTTATGATAAAAGGTTTGGCGTGTCACTAATATAGTCACGATAATGCTTGAAGGGCAACAAAGTGATTTTCATGCTTGAACTATCTCAAGGACACACATTTCTTTTAGTATTATACAATCAACATCTCACAAGTCTCCCTCCTTCCTATCATGTATTCTCAAGATATTGCAAAGGTAAGTAAGCATGGTGAGTTGCTCTAGGTATATTGTGTTTAAACATATTCTCATATGATTATATGTCTAATATATGTAGTTTGAAATTAATGTTCGATTCTTTACTATATGCTAAATTCACATGTTTGTTCACAAAAATGTTGTGAAGAAACCTCAATTATTGGATAACTCGAACTCATTCATCCCCAACCTAATATGAAAGAGGAGGGATCAAACCCCATTTTTGAAGATAAAAAGGCATCCACACTCAAAGCCAAAGAAGGGCAAAGCAAATATTGATAATTGAATAGATTGGAAATTATAAAACTTAAGAGTAGAATAAATTCCACAAGATATAAGCAACAAAACAATTTACTTGTCTCCATTTTTGCAAGAAGAAAATTGACCCGCCAACATCTCTTTTATGTTATGCCTAATGCCCCCATTGGTTCTATACATATGGCCAATTACAAGGAAAAGAAATAGTGACAATTGGCCATAATCCTCCTATCACTGTGTTTAAACCCTCATTAAACGCTATCCAATTTGAGTTTTCTAATCAATTGAGAGTGAAGAATGGTATTGTGCTCTTTGGGAAACCAAAAGAAGATTGAGCCAAAAGATCGTGAAATAGAACTTCCGTTGGACTTTTAATTCCTTCCTCATGAGTAGCTTTACAAACCCTTGTTTATTGGCCTATGTTATTGATTTCCTTTTAACTTGTGGCTTCTACCTTATTAAGAGCCTTTACTTAAACACATGGAAACATTCAAACAAGTATGCACACATGTACAATGAATGCCCTTATGTTTGGTTTTGTTGGAACTTGGAACCCAAATTCCTCTTGTATATTGAAAACAATAATTGTTTTTATGATTAAGCTTTCATTCCAAAAGTCTTGGTTTTAGTTTTTTTTTTGTCATTAGAGTAAGAGCTTTAATTGATGTATAAGAAAGGCTATAAATATAGTTGGCAACCTATACCTATGATTTGTTTATTGGATAAAGGGTTGGTTATTGATATATGTGACATATGTATCATTTACTGATTTACCTACTTAAATCTTGGTTGTAAAATACAATATTTTCTTCCTATTCTATAAAGGCTTATTCTTATATATTTATGAACCCCAATTGAGTGAGAATTCTTTCACCTAATATTACCAGATAAACATATTACAAATGGGCAAGTAGCGTATTTTATGTTATGGTTCTTCAATATAAAAAGTATGCACGATGTTTGTGAAAACTATATGTTTATAATTGGCATGTTAATAATTAGGTAATTAACTAGGGTTAATTAGTGACTAATTATGTGAGTAGTTAATAAGCGGAAGGTTATGTGATATGTGTGTGAGAGGAAGATATACACTTATGAACAATAATATAAATGGGGGATGATTAATGAGAGTGTATATTAAAAAGCATCATCAAATACAAAATACCCACAATGAGGTATATATACATCTCATGTGCAAAGGTGCACATGTGTGAGTAGAATACATGTACAAAGGTGTAAGTCCTATATTAAATAATCATGGGAGTGGAGGATCTACAATGTATCCCACTCAAGTACAAAATCCTATTTAAGGACTTAAGGTCAACATACTAACTAGATTCTATCTAGGTAACTACTAGGTTACGTGTGTTGACTAGCTAACTAAATATAGTTGAGATTGATATCTTAACATGGCCCAAAAGTTATTCTTCAAGCACATGAAAAATGAGATTGGCAAATGATCCCTCTTGCTCTATATCAATAGATGCGATTAACGACATCATCAACAGGAGTGTTTAACGACAAGATAAATTGATATGGAATTGATTCGCACAAGATTGGCCAAGCATATGAACTTGGTTCTTAGAAGCATTTGATACACTCGTATAATATATGGGAGAGCATACCACCAAATATTACCGTATGTTATACCTTGGTTGTTGAATAAGGCATTTAAAGAAGAGAGCTTCACCTCCTCAATAGTGTTCGACAACATCTCAGTATATTGTATTAAAGGGGGTGGTAGCTAACCCTTTTTATATTGCCCAACAGCTAAGGCTCCCAAACCACCGCATGTTCACACGTGTCCTAGGTTCTTATGGGTTTGTCCAAATTCCTATGTCTATTGCCAGGGTTCTTCCTCATCCATAATACTCTGCTTTCCAGATCTCGAGGATGTTGGAGTAGAACAGGCGGCATATAATTCAAAAGAACCATCGGTATCAGTACCGATGTTGTACATGGTACTATTATGTATGTATGTATGTTAGGATACGCATCAGAGTAAAATGACGTAGCTTCGCCACTATCTAGTTGGATTTCCATTGAAACATTACCAAATTAGATTTTCTGCACCTATTTCTTTCAGAACAGCTAGCCAAGTCAGACCTATGGTCAATTTCCCGATTACCGCACCATTAAACTATTAAAATTAGTTATAGAATTTAGTTCGTAAGGTTATGACTATATCATATAAATATTGACAACGTATAAGATTTCGTGCTTCCCAATTTGCGAAAGTACCTTTGGGTATTCAAGAGTTCGATTCAAGAAAATAACGTGATGCATTGAATAGCCAAAATTTGCAACAACTTTTGGTTATTTGTATGGAATTGTACTTTCTTGTGGTGTTGATTTAGCCTAAAGTTTTCTATAGCACTTTCATATGTGATCTACATTTATATGGTTGTGGATTTGGAAAGAATTAGAGTATGCCTAACCATAGTAATGCAACATCAATGTGCATTGACGCTTGATTGATTTTCAACAACAGTAAATTTATATTGTTTAATTTTAACATTAGACATACATATTTGAATAGTGAATGCGGATAAACACCATATCTCTTATGTGTGACAAATGAATGGGATTTGCGCGTTTGTCAGCATGTGCACACGCAATCGTACCTTTATCAATCAAGTCCTTGTTAAAGTTGACACAATAGTTTGGAATAATAAGAAATGTGATTTGTAAGAAACTATATTGTTGTGTGGGCCATGACCAAAGGCTTTAAAGATCAAGCATAATTCAAAGGACAAAACCAAGTTCTATAGATGGTGCAAGAAGAGAACCCAAAGATATTTATTAATCTCTTTCAATTTTTTTAAATGTTAATGGGATGGTAAGAGTAAGTTTCATAAATCTATATGCCCAAGTTCAACCTAAAATAGATTCCAATCTTAAGAAGAAGTCAAAATATAGGATTGGTCTACCAAAAAGCTAAAAAAATTAAGCGGCATGTATAGAGAGAGCAAGGTTCATTAAAGCCCTTAAGTAGGCCAGAATATTTTTTACAAAAGAAAGAGAAGCTTAGAATTTATACTACACTACCAACAATTGAATACAACAAACATTTCAAATCCATTCACTACTAGAGATATATGGTTCTTTGATGGATCAAACATCTCAACCATATGTGGATGGACCATAAAAATGGTTTCCTTTACAACGTAATAGGATGTAATTGTATCACTAGTTGCGGTTTTGGATTTGACATCAACAAGTAAAACTTTCTCACAAACCACCAAAATAATTAATTTGCATAGCTCACACAAATGTTTGGGTGATGCATCCGAGTAAGGATATATCAAGGTCGGGGCCAACCAATAAACGACATAAGTTGAGCTATCGATTAGAGGTAGAATAAATCCAACGTTTATGTACTTGTATTGATCTAGCAACAAATCTCAAGCAAAGTACTGCCCTAGTCACTTTGTGTGCTGCCTTAATTGGCAATGTCTCTTGTTCCTCCAAGTAAAACATTTTTGTTTAGGATGAGAGGATTACGAACAAGCTTTCAAAGAAGCATATTTAATGTTTTATTGTGACCAGAAATTTGCACTAGCAAACTAGGTTCAATTTAAGGAGTTTGTTTTGATAAAACTTCCTCATCCTAATGAGTGCTTGAAGATTGTGGATGATGAAAGAAACAACAGGGATCATCTAAAGCAAATTAGCTACAAGAATGACAATCACCGGAATTAGTGAATTGCAACAACATATGCACGTCCTTTCTTCATTAATGAGGTTGGAACATTGGTCATTATTCAAGTGAAATGGCTATTTAAATCTATGTACATTTTGCCATCCTGATAAGGCTTTGTGTTCTGAATTGCATATTTTAGCCGCATTGCTTCGACTTTTTCTGCATCCTCTTGCATGCCAGATGCTGCAAAAATATCAGTCATAAGAATGTAACTTGCTCCACAACTCTCATCAAGTTGTACAGCCTGATCGAAAGCTAATCTTCCAATCTCCACATTCGCCCATTTCCTACAAGCAGCTAGCAATGCAAGCCAAACAGCACCATCATCCAACGATGGCATTGCCTCAATAACTGAAATCGCCTCATCAAAACGCCCAGCATACCCAAAGACCATTATCATGCAAGTTCGGTGTTCTATATTTGGCACAATGGCATCACAGCTACTATTCATATCTGCAAATAAAATCCGTGCCTCGTCCAATAGCCCAGAGTGGCCACATGCAGTTAGGATACATAAGTATGTGATGTGATTTGGCAAGAAGCCCTCACTTTTCATCCACTGGAGTGTGTTTAGTGCTTCACTACCCTGTCCATGTCTGGCATAGCCTGCAATTAGTGCATTCCAAGAGACAATGTTTCGACTAGGAAGCTCTTCAAGAACTTGACGCGCTTTTGAGAGGAGGCCAAACTTCGCATATGTATCTACCAAAGTTGTACCGAGCACGATATCCTTCTCTATCAACCCACTTCTTACAACTTGTTCATGAATTTTCTCAGCTTTGTCTACAGCTCCAGTGCTAGCACAAGCCTTCAAGATGCAAATGAAGGTCACCAGATCTGGAGAGTGACCCTCATTTTGCATCTGTTCAAAGCATTTCAGTGCTTCATGGCCTTGCCCCTGTTCAGCATATCCTGTGATTAGTACAGACCATGTTACTATATGTCGATCGGGAAGCTGTTCGAGCACCTCTTGTGCTCTTGCAAGCATACCACATTTTGCATACATGTCTACCACCGTAGTGCCAAGCACAATATCTCCCTTCAACAAGCCCAATTTGACAATTCTTTCATGGATTTGTTTGCCCTTATCGATATCTCCCATAATGCCACATGCCCTCAAAATGCACACAAGAGTCACTGAATTGGGAGAGATGCCCTCATTCTCCATCCTTTCAAAGCATTCTAGTGCCTCATGGCCTCGGTCCTGTTGGGTGTAACCTGAAATCAAAGCACACCAAGATGTTACATCTCTAACTGGAAGTTGTTCCAAAACCTCCCGAGCTTTTGGAAGCAAACCACATCTAGCATACATATCCACCAAAGCACTCCCAAGCATAGTGTCCTTTTCTAGCAAACCACTATTCTCAATCTCTTCATGAACCTTTTTGCCCTTCTCGATTGCTTGCACGCTTCCACAGGTCTTTAAGATGCACGTAAAAGTGACAGCATCTGGAGAAAGGCCCTCACCTTGCATCTTTTCAAAGCAGTTCAGTGCTTCATGATCTTGTCCATGTTGTGCATACCCTGTAATTAGTGCATTCCAAGAGATCACGTCTCGTGACGGAAGATCACCCAGGACTTCTTGTGCTTTCACAAGCATGCCACATTTGGCATACATATCTACCAAAGCATTGCCAAGTGCAATATCTTTCTTTAACAACCCTGTATTTAAGATCTTTTCATGAATTTGTTCACCCTTGCATATAGCTCCTATGCTGCCACAAGCTTTCAAGACACAAATGAAGGTGATTACATTAGGTGAGAGGCCCTCATTCAGCATCCGTTCGAAACAATTCAATGCTTGATGACCTTTCCCTTCTTGGACATAACCTGCAATAAGGGCAGACCAAGAGATCACATTTCGGATGGGAAGCTCATCAAGCACTTGTTGAGCTTCTGCCAGCAAGTCACATTTGGCATACATGTCAACTAATACATTTCCAAGGACAATATCCTTCTCCATCAGCCCTCTGCTTACAATCTCTTTATGGATCTGTTTACCCTTGCCTACAGCCCCCACAATGCTACATGCCTTCAAAATGGAAGTGAAAGTTACCGCATCTGGAGAGAGTCCTTGTCTTTGCATATGCTCAAAACAATTCAATGCATTTTGGCCTTGCCCTTGATGGGCATATCCAGCAATCAATGCATTCCAAGAAACTACATCTTGAATATTAAGTTCTTCTATAATTTTCCATGCCTTTGAAAGTGCAGCACACTTTGCATACATATCCACTAAAGCATTCGCAAGTACTGCATCTTGCTCCAACAATCCCCTAGCAACAATCTCTTCATGAATTTGTTCGCCCTTGTCTATAGCTCCAGTGCTTCCACATGCATTCAAGAGGCAGATGAAAGTAACTCCATCTGGAGAGAGACCCTCGCTTTGCATCTGATCAACAGAATTCAATACTTCGTGGTATTGCCCTTGCTGAGCATACCCTGTAATTAGAGCATTCCACGAGATGATATTCCTCACAGGGAACTCATCGAAAACTTCTCTTGCTTTTTCAAGAAGACCACATTTCGCATACATATCCACCAATGCAGTACCGAGTACAATATCCTTCTCTATCAAACCACTACTCGCAATCTCATCATGGATTTCTTTCCCCTTCTCTATAGACCCTATGATTCCGCATGCTTTCAAGACACAAACAAAGGTACCTTGATCTGGAGAGAGACCTTCTTTTAGCATCTGGTCAAAGCAATTTAATGCTTCATTTCCTTGACCATGTGAGGCATATCCAGCAATAAGTGCATTCCAAGAGAAAATATCACGAATTGGAAGCTCTTCAAGTACTTCTCGAGCTTTAGCAAGAAGACCACATTTGGAATACATACTAATTAAACTACTACCAAGATAAGGTATTTTTGGAAGTAGCCTTTTTTTGCAGATATCACCATGCAGCCTAATACCTTCGCATGCATCTTTCTTGTCAGCACAAGATTTGAGTAAAGCCACAAAATTTTCATCACTCATTGTCACATGGTCACTATATTCACTGTGTGCTGCTCTTCTTCTGAGCTCTTCATGGACCCAGAAGGGATTAAGCCATCCATGGATCCATAGAGATTCATATGTGATTCTTTGTCTAAAATCAGGGTACCTGAAGCTATCCTATATATGAAGAACAATGGCAGATCTCTCTCTCTCTCTCTCTCTCTCTCTCTCTCTCTCTCTCTCTCTCTCTCTCACACACACACACACACACACACACAAACACACAAGCACATAGAGAAAACTGAATACAAAGAGTAATCCCAATTACCTTTGTGTTTCGATTGTCGTACCAAAGAGAAGGATCTCTGAAGTAGTCCTTCCACAAGAGTCCCATCCTGGACTTGCTCTGTTTCGCCATGCCATCTCTCTGTCTCTGTCTCTGTCTCTCTCTCTCTCTCTCTCACACACACACACACTCTCTCTCTCTGTATGTACATATGTATGTAATAATGTATGTATGTAAATTGTAATACATAATGTATGTATAATGAGTTTCTTCCTATTGTGAATAATAATAGACTAGCCTAGCCTCTCTCAAGACAATGAAATGTTGTGTGGGGAGACACACACATACAATACAATGCCAATGATCCTCATCTCGTCCCAAAGTTCGTTGTTGCCCGCGGACACACACACAATGCCCACGAACATCTTCCCATCCGGAATTCGGTGTTGTCCGGGGACACCATTGCATGAGGCCGCCTTCTCATCCATAACATGCAATTTCGCCACCTGCCAACCATGCATGCATGAATCTTCATATCCCCACACACCTGCTCGTTCTCACGCACCCTAATTGCTCACCACCCCTAATTCTGGTAGTCGAAATATCAAAAGTAATAATCCTCGACCTAATCAATGAAGCTTAATATCAGCCACGAGTTTAAGAGATCGTGAACCTTCATGTGAGAGCCTAGCTTATGAAAAGATGTGTTGTTATAAACAAATGGATCGATTGGTTATCGAAACCTGTGGACAAACGCGTTCACAAGTGTTGCACCTTAACATATGCCTTGATTCATGAGTACCAACATTTGATTATAGAGTACAATAAGCTTTGAAAACATGGGCTCAAATGTCGTTATTTGCCGATTTACAAGTGTTTAGAGTTTTTGGTTTCTCCTCAATTGGCTAGTGCCAACATTTGAACTTGTATTTTCAAATTCACAATTTTGATGCTTTGACTACCAAGTTATGTTGGCCTATTTAGAGATCCTGTTATCATAATTATTCTTAGATATTGTTTTGAGAATTATTATTAAATGTTGTTTGTAAGAGCAATTCTCAATTAGATATTGTTGTTAGATGCTCACATGTGTGTGTGTGTGTGTGTGTGTGTGTGTGTGTGTGTGTGTGTGTGTGTGCGCGCGTGCGTGAATATTTGGATATGTATGTAGAAAGCAATATGTAGCAAAAAGAAAACTTTATCAACCACTCAAGTGAATTGATCATCCTAATCAACTTCTTTTGTGATGCACACTTATGCATCCTCTACGTTTTGTTTCGCTTCTAGAGTTTTAGGGCCAATATATAACTCATTTATATAATTCCCTTCAAATCGCAACTTATACATTCATATGAATGTGATCACACTTTGTGACACCTAATTATGTTTGTGTTATAAAATACAACATCATCATTCATAGAGGCTTGGTGTGGCATAGTCAAGGAGTTTTCAAGAGACATGAGTTGTGTCCATTGAGGCCTCATGATGTCCTTTGAGGACACATGGGAACTGTGCTATGAATTATGACTTATCCCATGATGCAATCTTGCCCTATTTGTTCTACATCATGATAAATGAACTATGAGTGCTATTCACTATTTGTAATGGAT
Source organism: Azolla caroliniana (assembly GCF_043228905.1). Lineage (NCBI taxonomy): Eukaryota > Viridiplantae > Streptophyta > Polypodiopsida > Salviniales > Salviniaceae > Azolla > Azolla caroliniana. Next base: position 7,266,746 of record NW_028230441.1, on the reverse strand, counting down.
TTTATCAAGTCATTGAATTTTGAAAAACAAAGTGACTTGGACATAGAAACATATGGACCATAGTGGGGAACAATTTTCTTATTTCCATAAGGAAAGAAAGAAATAGAAATTACAAAAGAATTTAATTTTAAATTAGGCCATGAGCTACAAGGTAATGACGAACCAACAACAGTGAACATGGCTATTTGAGCGCTCGTGTATACAAGTAGTATGTGGATTGTAGATCCCAACCTGATCAAAGTACAGCCAAAATGGCACATATGTGTTCATGAAACACATGGCTACGTAAGGTCAGTTGGTACCCTTTGCAATGGACGTGGCATGATCCTTATGTGGGACAAGGAAGCAAAGTCATCCCTTCTTCCAATTCATGACCAGATTGGGTCACCACATCCCAGTTGCTCAAACTGACAGAGAACCAACAACTGCAAAGATATGGCACACATATCATGTTCCCCATACGAGTATTGCCAAGTTTTGGCAACAACTATTAAGATAGCAACAAGCTAGGTGAATTACTACGTTTTTATGGCTATTAATACATAAATCACCGTCGGTTGGAGCGTGGCAGAGCGAGACCCTTTGCTCTCTTAAATGTGTAGTGTGCCCCAATGAAATAGAATAAATCCAACAAGCTCTATGAGATTGCCCAAGGAATCGTCGAATATGGAGGAGGGTTGGCTAACTATTGCAATTATGCAAGATGCAAGGCACATTTAAGTGGGGTAATCTATGTTGATTATCATGGCAAGCCCCAATTGATAAATACACACATTAGAAGGAGGGGATAACATTGGTGATAAAGCCACAAGAAATCACATTTTCCACCACTGACAATGTTTAGTCAACCCCCATCAATGCCAAAGATCAAGTCGTGCTAAATTGGTCGGCTTAATAACACTATGGACTCTTTAGAAACAACGTTGTAGGCAGGTCTTCTCCAATCAAACCGTGCACCAGACGATTGTATTGCAGGAGATATGGAGTGAAGTTGTAGCCACACTATAAAGCCAATACGATGGCATCACAAGTGGATCCGAAAGACAATGATTAGCCTTCATCCAACAATGGCTGTCCTCTTCCTTTCTCGAGTTAGTGAACCTCCACATAAGATGGAATTATTGAGTCCCTTCTGGGGTTTGCATATAACATTCACAATGGTAAAATTTTATAACTAATGGAAGGAGTTTTGTTTTTAGAAAAAAAAAACTTGATTTGACAATTTTGTGAGAAACATGTTTAACTTCATTATTGAGAGTGAGAATGTTAAAATACACACACATTATCTATTCCAAATTAGTGTACACCATTTTGTTTTTCCAAAGTTTTCCAACACCGCATAAATGAATTGTGCTCCTACTAGGCTCTATTTGATTATGATGGCATTTACCCTAATGCGATTGTATACCCCATGACATAGGATACAATTTCTTTTCATTCACAACCATAAGTAGTCATCTTGTGTGTGTGAAACCATAATGCTTCTTCTAGGCTCCATTGGTTACATTAATCTTTGCCCCGATACATCAAGCTCATTCAGCATATTCGGGAACATAAAAAAAATTCTACAACTTTATGATAGGGTGTGTCATGTATACGTTTGATGTTATAGGGACAACGATTGCCCCACCTTTTTTTATCTAAGGTGTCACACAATGATAGCTAAATATATGAAAGCGACCTATAAATAGTCGAGTATCTATGGATACTTAGAGTGTAAATAGACTGATTTGTATATATGATTCACCTAACTAATGGGAAGTAATTTTTTCTCAGAAAAAATAAATAAATTCTACAACTTTATGATAGGGTGTGTTTTCTTTTCATGTACATTGATAAATAGTAACCTTATGTGCATGAAAAGATTGTATATTGGGCTTCTGCTTAGTTATCAAAAACTTACCGTAACGTTATGAAGTTCATTTTGTTCATCCAAGACCAAAGAAATAATATTGTATGACTTGATGTTGTCGGATACATTCTTTTTGTCATTAGCAATGAGAAGTAGTCATAATTCAATGTTATGTAATGTTATTAGGACCTTTACTCCAAGACATTCAAAAATATAAAAACAATATTGTAGTACTTGATGATTGAGGATATGTTTTCATTTCATTTATGTCTATGACTAGTAATCGACTTGCATATTAAACTTGATAGAAAAATATAAATACATATTTGTTTTCAGAAATCTATTGGTAACTTGGCAAAGTCATAAACCTCAAGTGCATGTTGGTCATATATTTATATTTTCAATATTCCATCTTGAAATTGATCCCTAGTTACACATGCATTCTAGATTTTAATTTAAAGAAAATGTTTGAAGATAATTGCTACACGTGCTATGGTTACATATTTATGATTGATCCACCCGACTATAACCCCAACCCCACTACAAGGAAAATAAAACTACAATATTTCTCATGCACAATCCACATATGATCCTTTGAATGATACCCAAACACACAAAATGCTTAAGAGCCTACAATTCAACTTATGCATATACCCCTTTATGTTCGAGAATCCTTTCCTATTTGATTTTCTAACCCTTCAAATGGAACCCTTTGAAACCCTTCCCTACATATAAGAGAATACACCCACTCATCACATCTAAAGTACTTCGTATGTGCTTCTTTTATATGTATTTTTTACATGTTCTGTATGGTGGCAACCCAATTGTTTCATTTAGATCACAATGATACTTTTTACTACATAAATATGTCTCTCACAATAATATTCTAATAGTGTAAAGCATTGTTAGATTGGATTTTAATAAATAGACGATCAATAAAACTAAATGTAAAGCTATAGTGGACATTATATATATTCGTTTGACATTTGAGTTAAAGAAAACAAGTTTTTGATATTCAAATATCGGAAGACTTGGAAAATAGAAACTAGGATATAGTGGCTTTAGGTGTATATAAAACACATCCGATAACCTAAACAAATAAATACTAAATCTATATACAATACAATAGATTGTGCATGTCTAACATCTACATAACATACATAGTAGTAATGAAGCATAAATTATCTACAAATTACAATGATGTCCAAGATGGTTATAAACGATATTCCACAAAAGAAAAGAAAATCGAGAAGAACAAATTCTCATCTCTTTACGTAGGGGTGTTGATAGCAAGGTATAATATGTAATTGAATAAGGAACAATCTATCTCCCAGGTTCTTCTTGCCATATGTTAATGGGAAAAATGTGACACTTCCAATTAAATAAACATAATGTACATTCTCGTGTCCCAAATGAGGAAAACGTGTCAATTTACTATTATGATAGCTCAATGGAGTGTTGCATTGAAGGAAAGACACACTACAGTGTAAAATGGTGAGAATTTAAAGATAAAATAGTATGGATCATGATACAAGGGCATTCACATTGTGGATCTAACATGTGTCAAATTATTATATATCCCCTGTGGGGCACAATTCTAGTACACTAAGTAGAACAAAAGGATGGTTAGGGTTCAAGGTGTAACCACAAGGGCATTCACATTGTGGATCTAACATGTGTCAAATTATTATATATCCCCTGTGGGGCACAATTCTAGTACACTAAGTAGAACAAAAGGATGGTTAGGGTTCAAGGTGTAACCACATGAACTAAGGTGCATATAATTCTTGGAAAAATACTAAAGAATGTTCTACAGTGTGGTGCACTAAAACAGTCCCAACTAGAAGGAGATCCCAAAATGAGTCAGGACAAACCCCAACAGTCCCAAAACGAGTTGGGATAGACCCAAAGACCCATGATCAAAGGTGGGGCGATGACACGAAGGCAAAAGCAAAGTTGGGACAAGGCCTCAGAGTCCCAACTTGAGCTAATGATAAAGAAAATAAAATAAACAAGAGCAAAATTTTAAGAGAGGTTAAAAAGGGGGAAGGGGATGAGAGTGATAGAAAACAATGCGATTGTATATTCTAAAAAACATGCCCATCATAATATGCAAGATTGATGAGTTTGAAAACAAAATTAGCTCTAGTTTTCATCATACATAGGGATTGATCATGTTGGTATGCTTATTAAGGAGCGGCGAGGGGCATGCATGAATATTAACAAAATAATTGTAGGAATACATCATGCAATGTATGACATTAGCATTTCTTATCTAAACATGAAGACATTTTTAAGAGGTCGAAGTTGAATTTGGTAATCAAATACACACACACATATGTATATAGGGCATGGCATGTCTCCCTTTTCTATACTTGATCGCATTACCATTTTACGTATATGCGCACTCGTGTTGTCTATTGTTGATAAAAAATATGATTCATGCTCTCCCTTGTTTTATTTTGCTTTCACATCTTGATACATCCTCCCAACTTTTATTGATCATCACATTAGATGCATATGCTTAGGTCAAAAGATGACTAAGAAAATTGTTTTGTGTATACATGATTCATATAAAATGCCATAAACATTCGAGCCTTGGAGGGGAAAGTGGATCAATATATATTACAAATCAAGTTGAAAACTTGATAGTATATATTGAGTACCATTCACACTAACCTAATACAATATCAATTTTTACCAAGAATGGAAATTGTATATAGCTCTCCCTCCCATCTTTGTTTACCTCAAAGATGTTGAAAACAAAGTATGATGGGTAATCGAATAAGGAACAATCTATCTCGAAGGTTCATTTTGCTTAATATGATGATGAAAATGTCATGCTTCCAATCAAACTATTATAATTTACAAATTTGTGTTCCGAATTAAGAAAATGTGGTAATTTACAATTTTGATGGCTCAATGCTAGGTGCCATTGAAGGAAAGTAACTACAACGTAAAGTAGGTTGAATTTAAAGGTAAAATATCATGATGTTGGGACATTCACAATGTGGATCTAACATATGCCAAATTAATATCACATACTATTTTGTGGGGCACATTTCTAGTACACTAAGTACAACAAAGGGGTAGATAGGTTCAATGTGTAGCCGCATCAACAAAGGTTACAATTCTTCGGCAAATACTAAAGAATGGTATAGGTTCAACCTAATATCACACCACTTAAAGCGTGGTCTAGGTTCAGTGTATAGCCACGTGAAGTAGGGTCAACTCAATAATTGTCTATGTTCAATGGATGAGAAATGCAATACTTTTTAATATTAGAGAAATTTAACAAAACTAGTGCTAGGAGGATGGAGACCTAGCTTTACATGGCAAGGAGAGTCGCGAGACATGCGAACTAGTTGCCCATTTGTTAAATTTATAACAAATGATTTTGAGCCACACACATTCTTACATTAAGCGATATCCAAACTACGGATATCAACTATTTAAGTGCACACTTCTGCACATCTGAAATATATCAATTAACCCTTGCAATAGTATATTAGCAAACCCCTGTAAGGACCTTAATCCCTCAAATTATTTAGTGCTTGCACTTGTGAGACAAAGTATAAGTAATACAACTAAGAACAAACAACTATTTGTTATCATTACAATTTACAACATTAAGATTATATGGTCTACAATATTATGCACTATTTTTAATCTTGATAACTTTTTGTATGTTGGTTCTGAAAGTTTTCCAAAGTAAATAGTTGATGGTTACATATAGATGCTAATACTTACAATTAGCCGAATATTAGCATCCAAAAGTTACACACACCCATTATTGGAAGCATTTCGCCTCCCTATTATATAAAGATCACATTATAATAGCCTACCTTTAGGCAAACATAATGTTCTTGTGAATTGCTTCCTAGATCGAAGTGTTCACGAGCTTGATCTTTAGGCAGAGAAGCTTTCCAAATTCCAATAGTTTGCATGTTTTAAGTAGTTGGTTACATCTTGTGACATTTTATAATCTAATTCACACTCTAAGTCTCATAGCTTGGATCCTGATTTCAACAATTTAGTCAGTAATCTCCAATCATCATCTCATGATCATTGAGGTTGTTGGAAAAGTGACGACAACTAGTAGCCTATGGAGATTCAGGTCAATGTTGGAAATGCATGACCAACATGCACCATGTAGACTATGTGCAAGGTTGAGCTTGGAAATGGAGTTTGTCCCCATGTAGTTGACCATGCCCATGATTAACTGAGTTTTATAAGAGAAACATATAATATTTGTCCAATACGTCCAACTACAAGTACAAATTGGAGATAGTATTTGGGCGAGGACAATCCCCGTGTGCACAAGGTTTTTAGTGTTGCCATAAAGTGTAGACTGATGTGGGATGGTGCTACTAGGGATGTTAGTGCCAAATGCAAATATTCATAAAATGAAGTCTCAATAATCTGTCCGCAACTTCAATGCAGCCATACAAAGTGCCGGATGATCGATCATACATACGTATCATGGGATAGCCTCCATATGCGAGCCTAGGGACATAAAAAAAAGAGAGAGAACAAAATGCATCAATACATAATACTTTTGCACCCAGTATTACTTCTAATGTTATTATAATTTATTATCATCAATAATAAACAAACAAATGAGTAAATAAAGGAAACTGTAGCGTCGATTCTAAAACTAGCTAATGACAATGTTATTGTTATTCCCTATTTTTGCTCATGTCTCAAAAGCTTTTTTATTATTTTGCTTGTATTTGTTGACTGGTTTTGAAATCAGAGAATTCAAAGGAATTCCAATGGCCACTTTGGAGGAAGCCATCAGATCCCTCAATGCGCTAGTCAAGTACGTAATTTGTAAACCTAAAATCCTGTTTTTGAAGTGATTATTATTATAGCTAAGCTTAATATACATAACAAATGGCGATCAGGACCTAATTTGTACCTGATATTTCTGCATTTTGTTCTTCTTGTTGTTATTAATTGATTCGTAGTTTAATTATAGAATGCAAACAGTGGCAATTCATCAAACCTATTCTTGCAGGAAATTAGGTTAAACCTCTTTGTTGGTTTCTCAGGGATCGGCCAGAGCTCGAATCCGGGGTTACCAAAAGTATTGAAGACCTCACGAAACAATTACAGCAGCTGCAACTCACTACTACTGCTGCTGTTACTGATGACAAGTATAAAGCAATCCACACCATTTATGCACCCAACCCTAGCATCCCTGATCCTATCCAGAAAATCAGAGAAGGTTTCCAGGATTTCAAGATCTATTTCAAGTAATAACATTTTTAGTTTTTAATTCCACATTTAATTGCCTTTTATTTGTTTATAATTCTATTTAATGACATATAGTTTTATTTAATGACACCTTCCTTTCCACAAATCAAATGCTTAATATCTGCAAACAGATTTAAAAACTTCTGTTGATTTTCAACTGTGTTTTCTTTATTCACCTGTAAACTGTTTTTCATTATTTTTAAATTTTATTTATTTATTATCAAATCAATGGATTTCTTGAGAATAAATCCCTGATTTTATTGCAGGAAGGAGCATGCCTTGTTCGAGTCCCTTGCAAAATCACAGCACCCAAAGGTATCATTTACTTCTTGCTGGGAGGAGCCCACATGCATGCCACGTGGAAGAATGAGAAGGCGCCACGTGGCGTCTCGAGCAAGACCCACCACAAGATCTTGCTCTTGGATTTTGCATTCTTTGTTTTTTTTGGTTCTCTTTTAGTTCCTATGGTATCTTTGACCTCCTTAGCTTTTTTCTGAAATGTTGCCTTTTTTTGCTTTTTCGCCGTGCCCCTTCCCCATGCGTTTCGTCCTTAAAAAAAAGATCATGATAGTCGGATGCGTGGACTCGAGGGTCGACCAAGCTCTCACCCTAGGCTTAGGGTTCGGAGAAGCGTTCATATTGCGCAACGTGGCCAACTTAATCCATCCCAAACATGTATAATTACAAATCTTCGAATTCGACGCGGTTATAATGTTCATTGATTCGTCTCTCACTGTACTTGTTTCTAAAACATTAATTGATTGGCACATGTAGAGTAATCATATATCCGTCGCCGCAGCCATGGAATATGCCATTCTCCATCTCAAGGTACAAATCAGTAGCACCTCCCTACAATAATGTGTGTTGTTTGTCGCACACTAAGTAGATGATGGGGGCTATGAGGAAATTTTCGTCCTAATGAACATTCTAAAAGATTTTCCTACTAATAAATGCTAGTCATTATTGTAACAATTAAGGTAGAGCATCTTATCGTGATTGGGCACAGCCGATGTGGTGGAATAAATGCTCTACTTCGCTTGAAGGAAGATGGATCTAACAAATTCAGGTGAACATTTATCATAAATATGTATATAAAGTGATTGGCTAATGAAGATATTCGGCATGCCAAACACAACATTGTGTTGTATAGCCCCGCTATGATTCACAAAATTAGAAACCCAAACTAGGGACATGGCTTTACGACCATTAGCAACATGGACATAGGAAAATGTGATGCAACGTCACTCAGGTTTAGTGACGATGATGTGTAACTCTTGTAAACCTATTAAAGCTTAAATGTTACTTTCAATAAGAAAATGCACAAAATTTTCATCGGCAAATGTAAGCTTGTATTTAAATTCACTTAACTTACCATTGACTACTAAGGGCAATAGAAACTCAACAACACAAATAAATGATTCATTTTGTAATCAATGGAATTATTAATGCTTGTACTACTGGCAGTGACCATATTGAAGATTGGATCTTGGTAGCAAAGAGTGCAGCAAAACAAACAAAGAATGAGGTTCCAGAGGACAAGCCATTTGATGAGCACTGGGAAATTTGTGCGAAGGTAAGGAAATTCTGTTTTTCTAGGATTTTATAGAGTCTGACAATTAGTGTAATAAGTGTCTGACAATAAGTGTAATTTGGACGCGAGTTCAAATCTCGGCGGTTATTGAGAAAAAGGTGCTGGGGGAGGGGGTAGGGGAGAGGGTGGGAATCTAACTTGGATAATGTATGCATGTTGAAGGAATCGGTGAAAGCATCATTGTGGAATGCCTTGACATATCCCTTTGTTAAGGAAGCAGTTCAAAGCAAGAAGCTTGCACTCCATGGTGCCTACTTTGACTTTATCAAGGGCTCCTTCGAGCATTGGTCCTTCAACTACAACTTCACTAAACCTGAGTTCTTTTAATAGTAGTGTCTTATCATTTCTGGAAACTTTCCTAATGTGTTCAATTATCCCAACCTTCTTCTTGTTGTAACTTTGTATTTGATGTTGTTGCAACTTTGTATTCAATGTTGTTAACTAAATCTTGTGATTTTCTCATTATCCTTAATCAAAATGGCTTGTTTAATGTTAACTTGGACATCATTTGTTAGAATGAAACCAGTAAAATTTTGATATGGAATCGTACATACAAGCAACATTGATAAAGTTTGGCAAGCGCAACAAACGGGAGTTAGAACGTAGCATTACACAATGTTTGTACGTGCGATCAACACTACAACTAGTGGCATACAACTTCTGACCTAATGGAGTTGGCCCTTTCATCTGCTTCAATGTAGAATATAATACTAGCCAAATACAATTTTTGGAGAGCTATACAAAATTCCAAGACAGTTATTCATTTTATTACCACAACAAAAACATTGGCTTTTAGCAAAAATATGATAAAGGAATCAATGTGTTTGTTTCTTGATACACACATGCAAACCTAACAAGGGATATTCATGTGAGTACAATAATTCAATGTGTTCACCTTATAATCACACTATCATCCACACATAATAAAAACTATCATGTAAAACAAATAGTTTGTATATTATAGGAGATATGCCTAAGATTGGCATTAGTGTAGCCTTAAAACCATTGCATTTGCAAGTGTACAACTCACCCACATGAGGTCATTCTAGAGAGGTTTTTGAGAGGCACGTATGTAAAGGACTAGAAGTATGCAGGTCTACCAAGGATCAAGTATGTATGTATGTAATAGAGAAAAAATAGAAGATTGTGTGTGTGTGTGTGTGTGCGCGCGCACGTGTCCACGATATATAGATTTTATTATAGACCTCAGAGGGTAGATATGACCTATGAGACAAAAAATATAACTTTTTCATGTAATCTATGCATCCAAAGTGGGAAGTGACTCTCAATTTTCAAGCACTTCACTAACTAATGTTGAAATTGAGAGTGCACATTGTGATTGTGAGAAAATTTATGCATGGATTAGGTCTTCTAGTCAAAGATGTGTGGAAAGTGTTAAGAGTCTATTACTAATCAATAGATCAAACTAAAGTAAAAGAAGGAAAATAGATTGGATAGAAGAACTCGTTCCACCTGACCACCCCCAAGTTATGATCTAGACATAACCAACCTACCACTGATGTCCCATACCGCCATATATTAGGATGACTAATACCTTGGAAGAGATAAACACGATCGTCGAGACGAAAGCCTAGCCCGCACCACCGGTGTCTAAGACAACAGCCTTCCAACGTGATGTGTTTCTGAGGGTAGCTAAGCCTCATATTTATACCTTTTCCTAGGCCCCTTGAATAGATGTGCCTTTCTAAAAGGCTCTCCATTCATTGGTTGTCCAAATCATGATAGTGCATGCACCTATCATTCCTTCTATCCAATCACATTAGTCCCCTTTTTAACATTAGTGAACATACTCTTCGCTTATGTAAATATTATTGACCTACCCTCACTTACGTTAGGTGTACATAACAGAAAGATTGCTCCAACGTGGTCAAAGGCAAAGCATTATGTTAAAGTATGATGCTCAGACTCCCAAACTTGTTTAGAAAAGAATATAGTTTTCCAATTAGGTTCAACGTATGTAATATAATGTAGTGAAGTGTGAGTTGAGTGAGCCTCCACATGTTTCCTATCCAGATTATATTGATATAGAAAAAATGCCTCATTCATAAAAATCTATAAATGCATCATGAAGCAAGTGTATTTCATCCCATTTTCCAAACTGTAGTTGAGTAGGACAGAATGTATTTAAGAGAGAGGGAAGCGGGGTAATGGGATGACTATTTAGGTTGATTAGAAGAATATTCTTTCATGGCAAGTTAAGATGTGCTTAGTCTTAAAGTAGGTGCCACTGACTTTAAGGTAAGTACTATCTAGCACTAGCTTGTATCTAGGGAACTAGTCATATTAAATGATACGTCAATTGACATAAAAGGAGTATCCCCACTACTACCAACTGCCTTAGACATTTAATGTGACAAGAAAACCAAATGGAGAATATAAATATCCACTCTCTTTCTCTTACAAAATTGTTCTATTATTGTGTTATTGTCTGTGTCCACGGACTTAATAAAACTAGTCTATATCCAATCTAAGCTCTAAGGTGCACGAGCAATTGGCAAGACTAACATCGTGAGCTACTCTCATATGTAATAGAAATTTTGTTTTCACATATATACCTCTGTGTGTAACTCTATATGCCTATATAGTTGTCTCTCGATACTTTTAATAGAAGTGATCTCAATATTTTTAATAGGAGGAGGGTATATGCGTTGATTTTTTTATTTGAAGAAACTTTTAAATAAGAGAATGCATGTGGACATTTTCAAAGTCTTTTCAAGTGGAGATGCTTCCATCCCATAGAGAAGCATTGTTGTCTTCAACGTGTTGAAAATATTTCTTGAGGACCCAAAATTCGCCATTGCTTGTATTCGCAAATGCATTATATGTTTTCTTTATTGCCTCTAAGCAATAGGTAGCACATTCATTTTATCAATTATTTGAGGGAACTTCAAGTCCAAGGTATTTAAAGTTTTATAGTCTCAAGTGGCTCATTATTTATCCTTATTTTGGCTCTTCACATGCATAATCCTTATTTTAGAGCTATTGACACTCAACTTAGTTTTATATAAACCAACACCCAAGGCTCCCAAACTATAACGAAATGTCAATATCAAGATTTGAACCTATAACCTTCAACAAAGATACATTTCATATTATTATTAATTAGAGTTATGTGGCAATGTACACAATGGATGATCGCCAAATGGCATGCATGCATGTATGCCAAGTGGCGATGATGCGCGATCCCATGTATGAGATGTAAGTGAAATATTTTCTTAGTGTTGATTCATTCTAGTTCGACGTTCGTCTTCAACACCCTTGTCATCTTGGTCTCTAGGTAATACAAATTATAGCCTTCTTATTTTATTATTGTCTTCTTGTTTTGTTATTATCTTCTTTTCTTCGAAATCGACTAAACGTCTTCGAAGCTTCAGTCGTGACACACACCACTACATGTCATAGGTCCTTATGGGATTGTCTCAATTCTATTATAACCAAAATTTTAACCGTCCTATGCTTAACTATGGAATTCATTTGTAAGGTGTTCAGATATCAAGCTCAACTAGGTTTTGTCATGATATGGCATGGTATGACTCCAAAACGATTTGAACCCATGACCTTGTGTTACCATTAAACCATACATTGTAATACAAAAGATATTATTTTCATTTACTATTTCACTATAGAAAATTCATGTATATTCCAGATTACTCTAGAACATTCTAGAAACTTCAGGAGTATTCCTGACAGTACTATAAATAGAGTCATATGGCATTATTAAGAACCAATTGTCTAAATTCAGATGCATAAACAAACACTGGGCGCTTACCTTGATGTAATGAATAAAGTTTGGTAAGGCTTGTTCAACGCCGATCCGTATCCCCAAATGTCGCCTCGAACTATTCTAGGAAAGCAGAAAAATTGTCGAGAAGTGGCGATGATGTTTCGACCAAAGGTGCGAACCGGCTTTGTGCAGCTCCCAAGAGGAGAGTCCCAACGAGGCCAACTCGACAAAAATCATTCGCATATCTTTGGGGTTGTAGCCAGATAATAAGCTTGATCTGATTTATGAACCCCTGGAAACGCACCCTTGTGCCATCGAACTTGTCGGGTAAACTAACATTGGGTTCTTCATTCTCCAATTCCATTGGAGTCCTAGCTTGGAGTTTCTTGAGAGATTCCCGAAGATTCTCATTTTCAAGTTGAAGTTGATGCATGGCTGCCAATAGTTGATTTATGTTCTCGGTAGAATCTGACATGATGAGGCTTTGGAGATGGAAGGTGAACAAACTGTCATGGACAAGTAGACGAGGCTCAATACTATGAGAGTGAGAGAGAGATCATAGACAAGATAATAAGAATGAGAGAAAGAAAGGAGTCAAGTGAACAAAACTGAATTATGATTCTGTAACTGGTGTTATTCACCTTGACTCGTTGAGCCTCACCCTCTGTTAGCACTTAGCCCAACCCCTTCCTCTTCCCATTCATATGTCCTTGAACATAGCGTCAGTTTACCTGACAAAGTCTTGGCTTTTCTTCCTATGGTCATGTATACGTGCTACGTGGCGGCACTACAGGAGCGGAATGGTCGGATTTGTCGTCGGCGTCTCGAACACACAATCATGGAGTCAAATGGGCTTACTAGATGTACTAAACCACATGCGCTAATACCACTCAGTTTAGGGTTTAAGGCATGCAAGTTCGTTTCAACAACAAAGGATGCTTCATAGAAAACGATGGTCGACTCATAGCCAAGGGATGGAGAGATGGCAGAATGTTCATTCTCAATTCGAACGAGGTGAAATCGGCCATGTATGCCAAAGGCCTCAAAACCAACACCGACATCGAGTTGTAGCACAAGAGAATCGGCCACATCAACCTCCAATGGCTTCGAGCTATGCAATCAAAGGGAGTCATCATCAGGCTTCTGACCTTTGAGTCGAAACGAGTTAACTGAGTGTGCAAAGCATGTCAACTTGGCAAACAACATCGACTCACATTTCCAAAGGAGAGCTACATAAGCAAAGGCCTCCTTGACATCATCCACTTGGATGTATGGGGACTAGCTCAAACACCAACAATCGGAGGATGCCGGTACTCTGTCACCTTCATCGACGATTACTCGCGCCACACGTGAAAAGCTCAAGGGCCAAGTCGAAAGAGAAATTGGTCTGCACATTCGATGCTTAAGATCGGATGGAGGGATGGAGTACTTCTCTGACGAATTCATCTCCAACCTCCAAGGTGAAGGCATTCGGAGAGAATTCTCGTGCCGACACACACCCCAACAAAATGGAGTAGCCGAAAGGAAGAATCGGCACATACTCGAGGTTGCACGCACCATGATGCATGGGAAGCACATGCCGAACTTCTATTGGGCCGAAGTGGCATCCACAACCGTCTATCTAATAAACCGATGCACCACTAATGGAGTGCATGAGATAACTCCATATGAGCTCCTTGTCGGAAGGAAACCAGCATGCTCAGGTGCTTAAAGACTTAATGTTTCCATATAATCGATGAGCTCTGCTTTCATTAATGCACCATAAAGTTTAGCGAGTGTATGACCTATCATAATGGTCTATGTATTTGGGTTCCCCCTCCTTTATGTATAGGGGCCACTACGTTCATGGTCCATTGTGCTGGAAAACCCTCGGTGAGGGCGCGATTGAAGATTAGGGTGAGAAAGGGGGCTAGGCACTCTCGAGCATATATTATATGCTCAGCTCGCAATCCTGTGTGGTCCATGGATTTCCTATGTTGTAAATTTTTTATGACCTTCGTGACCCTAGAGGTCGTGAAAAGTGTCCCTATGGTAGGTCGAGGTGTGGAAGGTATTGCAATGGGTGGTTGGTTCAGGACATGGTAGAGAGAAGAACCCCATCACTCGGCTCGGCCACAACGAGTATATGGCCCATCACTATGCTTTCACGATGAAGGTAGCGGCCGAATGAGAGCCTGAAAACTCTACAGAAGCGGCTCGTGGCCACCAAGGGATGGAAACCGTGGACGACGAGATGCAAGCACTTGGCCTTCGACCACCTAACACTACAAGCCTTCATCACAGGCTTGAGGGGGAGGAACCGAGACTGCCACGTAAATGCCGACGCCGAAAGCCGAACAAAAGCCGACATCGAAAGACAGACAACGCTGAAAGCAAAACAGGATGTCAGACACGTCACACTTGAGCTTGAGGGGCCGTGTTGAGATATCAAGCACAACTAGGTTTGTCTATTTAGTCATCCATGTAACTTAGTAGTTGCATAATTAGAATCAAGTTAGAAGTGTTGACTATAAAGCCTTAAATATGATTTTGTACTTAAGTGGGATATTCTTGATCCTCCACTCCTAAGTATATTTAATATAGGACTTACACATTAATACCTATATTCTACTCACACATGTGCACCTTTGCACATGAGATGTATATATACCTTATTGTGGGTATTTTTGTATTTGATGATGATGTTTTATAATATACACTCTAGTTTACTCATCCCCCATCTTGTATTGTTCATAAGTGTATCTCTCTCTCTCTCTCTCTCTCTCTCTCTCTCTCTCTCTCTCTCTCTCTCTCTCTCTCTCTCTCTCTCTCTCTCTCTTCCTCTCACACACAAACAAACACATATCACTTAATCTCCAACTTATTCATTAATCACATAATAAGGTACTAATTAACCCTTGCTTAATTACTTACCTAATTCTGAACATGGTATCAAAGCATGTGGTTTAGAAAATCCACTAAACCCACCCGACTCCATGATTGTGTGTTCGAGACGCCGACGACAAAATCCGGCTATCGGCTATCATAGTGTTGCTACGTAGCACGTGTACGTGATCGAAGGAAGAAAAGCAAAAGAAGAGAAGAAACTACAATCAACATGAACACACAAATGGGTAGCTCGCTCCCTAGTGAAAAGCTAGACTGGAGCAATTATTCATCTTGGGAGTACAAGATGACCCAATACCTCGTCGGCCAAGGGTATTGGAGCTACATCAACGGCGCTCAAGAAAATCGACCCGACTCAAAGAACGCCGACTACGCAACATGGGAGCAAGTGGCTAGTCGAGTCATGTATTGCTTGGCAACATGTGTCCACGACCACATGCTTAGTCATATTCGAGACGCCAAGATGCCTAAAGAAGTGTGGGCGAACTTAAAGAAAATGTTCGCCGCTAACACAACCACCCGAAAGCTTCAACTCCGACAAGAGTTGAATAACATTCGGTAAGAAGATATGTCTGTGTTGGACTACACCACCAAGATCAAGAGCATTTGCGACTTGCTTGGCTCCATCAAAATAAACGTCGACGAAGACAGAGATGGTTCAAGTATGCTTGGGCAGCCTCGCACAACGATTCGACTCGTTGAGGATGGCAATCTTGGCGAGGGAAAATCCTCCTTCATTCTTTGACCTTCAATCAATGCTATTGGTCGAAGAGAACCACATCCGAACCAAAAGCAAGATGTCGGAAGGACAAATGTTCTTCTCAAATTCGGACGGTGGCCGAGGAGGAGGACACGGTGGTAGAAGAGGTCAATTTGACCCATCACGCGAAGGGAACTCAAACCTTCACGGAAGCCATCGAGGAACCTTCGGAAGAAGGGGGAGCTTCCACACCGAACATGGTTGGCAAACGAGGCCCGCAACTTGCAATTATTGCGGCAAAATCGGCCACTACGAGGCGGAGTGTCGGAAAAAGAGAAGTGAGTCGACTTCAACAAGTCGACACCTCACAAACTACGCATCGAACTCCGACCACGACAACCGTAGTGGAATGTTCACGAATTACGCGTCGAATTCGGACTACGACAATCGTAGTGAAATGTTTACAAATTACGCCCCAAATTCCGACTACGACGACCGTGGCGGAATGTTCGTAATGATGCATAGAGCGAACTCTATGACGGCCTCCAACTCCGCAAGCACCTCCAACTCGGAAGACGTGTGGTTCGTTGATTCCGGTGCCTCACATCACATGACATCTCATGAAGAGTGGTTTCGTGATTTATGAACGCCGGATTGACCCGGCTTCATAGAGATAGGATACGACACCACACGCCCCATTCGGCAGATCGGCAATGTCCCATTCGGGAAAGAAGGCGAGCAAACTTGCATCAAGAATGTCTTGCACATGCCCACAATAACGAAGAATTTGGTCTCGGTCGGCCAAATCGTGGAGAAAGGCATGCAAGTCCGCTTCAACAACGAAGTTTGTTTCATTGAGAAAGATGGCTGACTCATAGCTAAGGGGCGGAGAGACGGCCAAATGTTCATCCTCGATTCGAACGAGGTGAAATCGGCAATGTATGCCAAAGGTCTCAAAACCGAGACAAGCATCGAGTTGTGGCACAAGAGAATTGGCCACATAAACCTCCAACGGCTTCGAGCGATGCAAACCAAGGGAGTCGTCATCGGACTTCAGATATTCGAGTCAAAACGAGTCGATCGAGTATGTGAAGCGTGTCAACTCGGCAAACAACATCGACTCCAATTCTCGAAGGAGAGCTCCGCAAGCAAAGGCCTCCTCGATGTCATACACTCGGATGTATGGGGACCGGCTCAAACGCCGACAAACGGCGGATGTTGATACTACGTAACCTTCATCAACGACTACTCACGCTACGCGTGGATCTACCCGATGAAGAAGAAAAGCGAAGTGCTCTCTCACTTCCAAAAGCTCAAGTGTCAAGTCGAAAAAGAAACCGGTCGGCACATTCAATGTTTACGATCGAACGGTGGGAAGGAGTACTTCTCCGACGAGTTCACCTCCTACCTCCAAAGTGAAGGCATTATGAGAGAATTCTCATGCCGACACACACCCCAACAAAATGGAATCACCGAAAGGAAGAATCGGCAAATACTTGAGGTAGTACGGGCCATGTTATATGAGAAAAACATGTTGAACTTCTATTGGGCCGAAGCGACATCTACGGCCGTCTATCTCATGAATCGATGCCCCACGAATGGAGTGCATGAGCTAACTCCATATGAGCTCCTTGTTGGAAGGAAGCCGATCCTGTCGCATCTCAAAGTGTTCGGGAGCATTGTGGATGTACGCATGCCGAACAAACAACGACAGAAGCCCAACGCGAAGTCGGAGAGATGAATCCTCGTAGGATACTCGTCCGAGAAGAAGGCATACAAGTGCTACAACCCGTCAATGCGAGAAGTTCGCGTAAGTTGAGACGTAGTCTTCAACGAGTACGCATCTTGGTACGCACCAGAGACCTCTTCGACTCCGACTACGGTTGATGCGGATTACGCCGAACAAGAACTCGCGCATATAAATGAAGAAAGTCCGATTACGACAAAGCCTAGTGGGCCACAAGAGCCCCCACGCGACCCAAGCATGTCGCGGCCAAGTACGAACTTGGACAAAGGCAAAGGTAAGATGCCCGAATACGAAGTCGACCAACCCGACGATAATGACTCGGATGGATCGTCCCCCTCACTAGACAGTAAGTTTGGTGTACCCATCATGCGTACACCCGTAGTAAAGAAGGCGCTCCCATCGGCAAGCGAAAAACTTTGACGCTCATCTACAGCTAAGAACCCCGCCACGCAACACGGCTACAATGAGTACATGGCCCATCATTACACCTTCACAATGAAGGTAGTGGCCAAACAAGAGCCCAAGAGCTCCACCGAAGTGGCTCGTCATCCACGATGGGTGGAAGTAGTCGGGCTTCGCTCACATACTACAAGCCTTCATCACCGGCTTGAGGGGGAGGACCGGAGATTGCCACAGCGAAGAAAGCCGAAGGCCGGACGGAAGCTGCACAGACGCCGACATCGAAAGCCGGACAACGCCGAAAACAACGCCGGATGTCGGACGCCTTAGACTTGAGCTTGAGGGGGCATTGTCGCGTATTTCCGCGCGTGCGTGTAGAATAAGGCGAGACCACGGGGGTCTTGGACTAGGGAGTAGATGGGAAGACGGGTATGAGCAAAGTGGAAGAGATTAACACGATAGAGAAAGTAGAAAGAGACAAGATTTATGAAGTTATGTATATTATGGGCATGAAAGCCGCAATGTGATTACAACCGCAGCTGCGTGGGCCGAACTCAAAACATAAGTAGAATGTAAACCCTAATCGGATAAGTAAAGAAAGAGATGAAGAAACCCTAAATCGAATAGAAACCCTTGACCTAAGTGGTATACCTCTTCTCACTCAAAATAGGCAACCCCCTCAATGTTGTCCCTTCCTCTCCTTTTATAGCATAAGGAGAGAAAGTTGTTACAAAAAGGAGAGACTAAATATCCCCTTTATTCAATGGGGATATTTTCTTAGATTCTAGGAAGAGGGATTGATGGGGCCTTAGCTCTCACTCCTCACACATACTACTATGCCCATTACTCACCTCATACTCTACAAAGTGCACATCACATTTATGCCTCTACGAACTTTGTGGTGCACCTTTAGCACCTTAGATTATTACCCTTCCCATTACATTTTGTTTACTTATTCTTATTACACAAATTTGCAAGTGCATGTGCAACGTTACACATCCCCATTTTATTTGTCCCTCCTAGTTTTCTCACCGTAGTCGAAAATCTTCACGACAGCGTGTTGAGAGATCAAGCTCAACTTAGTTTAGCTAGTTAGTCAACTATGTAACTTCATAGTTACCTAGATAAAATCTAGTTAAAAGTGTTGACTATAACGCCTTAAATAGGACCTTGTACTTAAGTGGGATATTCTAGATCCTCCACTCCTAAGTATATTTAGTATAGGACTTACACATTAGTACCTATATTCTACTCACACATGCGCACCTTTGCACATGAGATGTATATATACCTTATTGTGGGTATTTTTGTATTTGATGATGATGTTTTATAATATACACTCTAGTTTACTCATCCCCCATCTTGTGTTGTTCATAAGTGTATCTCTCTCTCTCTCTCTTCCTCTCACACACATATCACTTAATCTTCCGCTTATTCACTAATCACATAATTAGGTACTAATTAAGCCTTGCTTAATTACTTACCTAATTCTTAACACCTTTGTGCCTATACTCTACCCACACATGTGCACCTTTGCAAATGAGATGTATCTTTACCTCATTGTGGGTATTTTTGTGTTTGATGATGCGTATTAATATAGAGGAAAGGTCTTTAGCAACACTCAGTCCACAGGAGCGATTAATCTTTCAAACAAATGACCTCAACAAGACCCTCAAGCAAGAGATGGCCACACAAATCAACCCTTTTCAAGCACTCTATGGGCGTGACCCTCGCCTCCCACCAGAATCGTCCATTCCAACCCTACCAACATGGATAGTGCCACTTGGGGGCTCTATCTCCAACAGATGCTCCCCTTCCTTCGAGAAACCAGGTCCCGAAACCTACAAGTCACACAACAACGCCAGAAGCATCGAGGGATTCAACTCGTTCACTGTAGTTTGTGCCACCACATCCACCATGTACTTGCTTTGATGCGATTCCAACAGCCAATTCACCTCCTCCCATGTTGCATGCATCAAACTTTATGCCACCCCAAGCCCAGCTTCTGACCCTTGTTCTATCCGCATGTCGTAAACCTCCTTGTTTCTCTCAAGGGGAAATGTGGTGTGCATGTGTGCCTTTATGCCACCCTTTTAGCACACCCTTTTTTATATGCATGTACCTAAGCCAACCCATCTTTTTAGAACACCCTTTTTAGCACGTATGTAGCTAAGCCAACCCAAATGGGTACCTTTGTATCAACTATAAATTGAGCAAGAAGTAAGAACCTAAGTAGGCTAGTTTTGATATTTTATGTGCATTTCACAGTATATGTAGGTGGGATATTAATAAAGAAAACTTGTAAATCAATAGGAAGAGGGACACCATCATGACAAATGCTTCCCTGACACCATATTTTGGCACATAATATAGGACATGTTTTTTTGGTGGGGGCGGATTTTCATGAAATCGCGTCTGATGGAAGAAAAAGGCAGGTTGTAAAGTTTCGAAATTCTAGTCAATGTGATCACCAAAACAAAATATGAAAGAAGTGGGACCGAGCTGATTATGCATGGCATTTTGTTGGTTGTTCCTTGACAAATGAACAAGTGAGTAGGATTCTTCCGTTTTTCCAATACTCTGTTGCATATGGGAGACAATTTTTTATGCAACGGCAATGTGTAAATCCTACTGCACAAAAGCATTGGGAGTCAAGTGCCATATCACATCAATATATGGGGACATTTTGGAAAACTTTATGGGCTTTACCATGTATGCGGAGAGCAATTTCTTTTAAGTGGTTAATGATTCATTATGTTTTACCTGTAGGTTTTCATTTAAAAGGGCAAGTCGATGATCGTCATTGTGTGTGTTGCCAAGTACAAGAGGAAACTTTAAAACATTTATTTTGGACTTGTAATGTAGCTCGAAACTATTGGGGAAGAATATTGAGGATGTTTTCTTGTAAATATAAGGGAGCAATTTTTACATGGGGGGCTATTTTCTGGGGGTCTTTGAATGTGCAAGTATCTTTGTATGAGGTGGAGCAACACTGTCACGAAGTTTCGTGCATGTGTCTTACTTGGGCGGGACCACGAGGGTCTTGGACTAGGGAGTACTCAAGGGATAGAGAAGACCCGAGGTTTGCTTTACGGCAATACTACTTCTCGACCCCTTCTCGAGCAAGGTCTCATTGCACTTTGTTTTGTGAGGCTGGTGGCTCTCGTTGATCACGACTCGTCGACCTTTCGAGATCACCGCACGAGCCAAGTGATCAAACGGGTACAAGCAAGATGAGCACGCAAGATGAACGCACAAGGGGACAATAACACAAACACGAATGCCCGTACGTCTTTATGAGTAGGAGAGGTGCATGGGCATGCCCGAACACTCCCTCGTCACAAGACATCGAATGTACGAGGAAGACACAAAACACATGCAGAAATGCTTGTACGCCTTTATGAGGAGGAGAGGTGCATGAGCACGCCCGAAACGCTCCCTCGTCACAAGACGACCGAACGTACAAGGAAGACACAAACACACACACAAAATGCTCGTACGCCTTTATGAGGAGGAGAGGTGCATGAGCAAGCCCGAACGCTCCCTCGTCACGAGACGACCGAATGTACAAGGAAGACACAAACACACGCACAAAATGCTCGTACGCCTTTATGAGGAGGAGAGGTGCATGGGCAAGCCCAAAACAGTTCCTCATCACAAGACGACCGAACGTACAAGGAAGACACAAACACATGCACAAATGCTCGTATGTCTTTATGAGGAGAGGTGCATGAGCATGCCCGAAACGCTCCCTCGTCACAAGACGGCCGAACGTACAAGGAAGACACAAACACACACACAAATGCTTGTACGCCTTTATGAGGAGGAGAGGTGCATGGGCAAGCCCAAAATGGTCCCTCATCACAAGATGACCGAACGTACAAGGAAGACACAAACACAAGCACAAAATGCTCGTACGCCTTTATGAGGAGGAGAGGTGCATAGGCAAGCCCGAAACGATCCCTCGTCACAAGACGGCCGAACGTACAAGGAAGACACAAACACACGCACAAATGCTTGTACGTCTTTATGAGGAGGAGAGGTGCATGGGCATGCCCGAAACGCACCCTCGTCACAAGACGACTGGACGTACAAGGAAGACACGAACAAAGAAAGAAAGAAAGAAAGAAACACAAATGATATCAGCCAAAGAAATAAATACGTGTTCGATTCGAATGCAAGAGGACCCTTTAATTACAATGGCAACTTATAGTTAACCACAAGCTCAATCAAAACATAAATACTAAATGCCCTTAAAGACAAGAGCAAATCTGAACACGGCGAAGATGAACACACGAGCACCACCAAAATGTCAATCCCAACAAACAAAGACCACCCGGACGATAAGCACACGGGCTCGCAACGACGAACGAGGCGGAGCAACATCGAACCAACGAAGCTTGGGCTCACGAGCACTTTGAGTGCCGACGCAAAGAAGACGAGCATGTGGCGGTGGGGGGATGAAGGGGTATGAGATGAAGAGAAGTGGTGAATAAGAAGATGAAGAGCTCCGAAGGTAAAATGGCGATAGTCTCCTCCTCCCAAAACATCTTCCCGAATGAGCCCCCCTCGACCTCCTTTTATAGGGAAAAAAAAAAGAAGGGGGGTCCCCAATTTCGTCTTTAATGCAAAAAGGAATAAAATTCCTTAAATTACACTACACTATAAGACTAGATTTGAACCGTGCACCTCTAACTAAAAGTCAATATGACTATCCTCTAGCCCATTAACTCTCTAATATATGATTTTATCTTTATAAATTCTTAGCCTATCTCCCCTCTACTTTTTATCTCTCCTCTCTCTTACTTTTTACACGGGCTTCTATGCATCCTTTCCACCCTTTTCTTTTCCCTTTTATTTTGCATATGCACGATTCATCACCTTTGTGTGCACACACATTGCACATGCACATTTTGACCCCCCCCCCCCCCTTTCGCTGGTTTTTCCCACTCTCGAGCACGCCACATCACGACAACGCTCCAAAGGATTACGTATGTTAGAGAGTACAATTGAAGCCGTTCGTCCTAACATTGTTGGTGGTAAATATTTTAAAAATTCTTTTGTTTGGAATATTGTCTCAATTAATGCTTTATGGGTATGGTGGAAGTGTCGTTGCAGCAAGAAATATGAAGGCATTGATTACAATGTTGTCGATATGATTAAGATGTTCTGGGACAACTTGGTGCACACGATTAAGGGAGAGTATGATAGTATTAAAGGAACACTGGAAAAGGTGCATAAGAAAAGGCGAAAACTTCGTAAAATATGGTGGCCAATACCTCTCTGGATGGATGAATCACATGAAGATCATTGGAATTATGCTCCACCACGTTGGTTATTCTCTCCTCCTAGTCCTTTCTTATTTCAAACACAGTTGTGAGGAATGACATAGAGAGGTGGATGTGATAGGGGCAGGCATGTGGAGTGATAGGGGTGAGATGGTGGATGAGGAAAATGAAGCATCTTCTAATTTTGGAAAAGGATGAGTGATGAAGATGTTGAGGGCTAGCACTGATTTAATGAACAGAGAAGAGAGTGGTGTCACTTTGACTAAAAGGGAGAATTACTTATGAGTTTAGTAATTTTCAAATTTGGAGTCTGTTTTTCTCTTTTCTTTGTTAGGTGGACTGAATGAAGAAGTTTTTAGGTTTCTCACTACGATGACTAATGATGATGAGAAATAGTCTGCATTCATTTTTTTGTTATTTATACAGGAATTCGGCGAGATGGTTGATGTGGACTAAATGAAGAATTTTTTTTCATAAGGCGGACTTGAGATGGTGTGTGGATCGAAGCATTGTTTTTTTAGAGGTGATGAGGGTACTATAATATCATTTTGTTCATATACGACATCGTTTGGGAGATTTATATATATATATATTGTTGTTCATTAGGGTGAGGAATAATGATGGTAGAGGTTGAAGCATATCGCTATCATGAGAGGATGAGTGATGATGGTGTGCAGGACAAAGCAGATCATGAGGAGAGGAGGAAATATTGTGGACTCATTTTGTTGTTATTTGTACAGGAATTCAGTAGTAATCGGCGAGATGGTGATGTGGACTGAATGAAGAAATTTTTTCTGTAAGGATGAGTGAAGATGGTGGGGGGGTCAAAGCTGGCTACCATGAGTAGGTGAGGAAACTTTTAGACTAATTTTCTGTTGTTAATACATGATTTTTGTGGCCATTGGCGAGATGCCAAGATGGTCGGCTCATTAAGATGTTGATGTGGATTGAATGAAGAACATTTTAGGTTTTGTCATTATGATGTGTGTTGATGGTGCGGCAATAGGGATTGAAGCATAATAATATGATGAGAGGATGAGTGACAATGGTGTGGGAGTCGAAGCAGACCATGAGGGAGGAGGAAATAGTTTACATTTATTTCGTTTTTAGTTGTACAAGAACTTGGCGTGATTGGAGAGATGATTGATGTGGATTGAATGAAGAATTTTTTGCTATATGGATGAGTGAAGAAGGTGTAGGGGTTGAAGCATATTTTCTTGAGGGTCATTGAGAGATGGGTATATTATTCATGAACATGTGGTTTGAGATGAGATTGAAAAATATATTATGGTCAATACTTTACTCATCGATATGTATGGCAAAGGTGGTGCTTTGGAAGAAACTTCATCGACATTTGAAGATATGTGTGAGATGATTGTAGTCTCATGGAATACTTTAAGTGAAGCATATTGCAGCAACAATCAAGGGGAAGAAGAGGAAGCATTTCATCTTTTTATTGAATTGCAGCATGAACTTGTAATGCCAGATGTGGTCACTTTCATATTCTTCGAGAAGGAGAATACAAAACCTCATGTAGTGAACTTTCTGGGTGATTTAACTATGTGTACAAATCTCACTTCGTTAGATGGTTGTTTCAGCTTTTCGGATGATTTGGAAACACTTGAAAAGGTTGTTAATCTTCTTGCATACATAAGTCATAAGGATCTGTTTGCAGATTTCTAAAGGAAGAAGCTTGATCAGAGGCTTCTATTTGACAAGAGTGCAAATGATGATCATGAAGCAAACTTGAAGCAACAGTGTGGAGGTCAATTTACCTCCAAAACAGTTATTGGAAAAGAAGCATTCAAGATGCCATGCATTGAGGATTAGACCAAGCATTTGTACAGAATGTGTTTGAATTACAGAATAAATATCTGCAATAGGTGAGTAATGCTTTGTACATCATTCCCTTTTTCACAAGGCTCTATAGGAAGCTTTTGAAGTTTTTTGAAACAAAGGTGTTGCTGGAAGCAGCAGCGCTGACCTATTGGTTGTATTTTGTAGCAGATATGCTTTTTAAAACTAAGGGAAGGATATCTTGTTTGGGAAAAAAAAAAGGGCATAAGTCAAATAATGGGTGTGTTAGCATTGATAAGGGAGGGCTCCAAAGTTCTAAACCCAATAACAATGATTGGCAAGGGAAAGTGAAACTACAATGGATAAGTGGCAAACACATTAAATGTGAATAGTGGACGTATATATATATATATTTATTTATTTATTTATTTATTTATTTATTTATTTATTTATTTATTTATTTATATTTATATTTAAGAAAACCCACAAACCTGTTACGGTCAATTTATTTGCAACCACATCCTCCAAAAAGACACCCAGATCCATGGTCAATTTACTTGCAACCACATATTCCTCCAAAAAGATGCCCATATCCTTTTGATCTTTACCAATGCATCATTCATCTTTTAACCATCATTGCCAACACCCCCCCCCCCCCCCCTTTTCAGTGATGAATCGACATTACACCCCCAACTTGTGCAATCCTATTTTGCAAGAAGCTTGTAGTTAGTAGTAGCATCCTCCAAAAGAACACACAGATCCTTTTGAACGATGGGTTGAAGAAATATCACCAAGTATGTGAAATTGGATGAGTGCTTTTGGTCTCTTTTATATCTCTCTATGGATGTCCAAGTCAAAACTTCCTATATGTGCAAAATGATTCCAATGGTGTATAACCTTTATCCTATTTGTAGGTTGGTGACATGCTCATTGGTTAGTAGAACATGGCCACCATAAAGAAGGTGAAAGCTCAACTAGCCACCAAATTTGAGATGATAGATTCGGGTGAGCTTTACTATTTCCTTGACATCAATATTACTATCCACAAACCATCACAAGATTAGATCCTAAAATTTTGTTTAAATGGAAGATAGAAAGCCAATCATGAACCCATTAGATTTGAAATCTAAATCTACAAGAAGACTTTAGAACCACCATACGTGAAACTCCTTAACCGAGTCATGGAAACACCTAATGACATACACTTGAGTTCCATTAAGAAGGTGATGCACTATGTTAAAGAAACCTTGTTATTGTCTACTGTGCAGGAATTTCAATCCACCACAATGGGTTACACAAATGTGTTGAGGAAATTAAACAAATTTTCTTATAAACCAAATTAGTGAGAGCACAAAATAACAACGGAAATAAAACACGCACAACATGGGGAACGGAGTTCAGCCAAGTGTGCCAACATCTCTAGACATGCTGCAAATCATTTTACTAAAGGGAGAGAATATACAAAGTGTTTACAACACTTACACCTCAAGAGTCACGACTCACAACCCTTAAAATATTCTCTTTCAAACCCTTTCTAATTCCCTAATTTTTGGAGATGCCTACAAGTGAAATCTTAGGGATGTATATAGGATTCAAGTATCATGGGTGCTGAAATTGAGGCAAGAAATTAGGCCATGGTTAATTCACTTTCATCGCCTAAGTTAGGCACCTCTTATTTTTAGCTAATAATGGTTAGTGAAATTTAAGCAAGAAATTAGGCAATTTGATAATGCACCTACATTTACAATTTCCTAAGTTACCCACTACTTGCTTTTAACCGAAAACTAGTTGGGGCTCATTTCCTTGACAAAATGTTAATTGGGTCGGTGGATTGATGATCAACATTGAACATTGCATTTGTTTTGGGATCGGCGGCATCTCTTTGAGTAGCAACAAGTAGCCTAGAATCCCCTTTTAGAGCATAGAGGTAGAACATGAATAGTGCTACACTTGCCTCCTATGAAGTAATTTGGCTAAAATAGGTCATGAAGGACTCCAAGGTCCACATCAATGAATCAATGCAAATTCTCTACGGCAACCTAAGTAGCATATAGTTTGGACAGAATCTGGTATGTGAACAAGGTACATCTACTTTAAATGGGTCATAGTGGTAGCCATAGATCTTGGCCAACATATCTTCAACGATCACCAAACAATAACCATCTTTACCAAGGCACTTGGAGTGGATAGGTTGGCACTTAACTTACATTCACATATTCCACCAAATTAATGAAGAAAAACCAAGGTTTTTCTCCTCTTGAGTGGATCTCTTCATGTCAAAAGTTTAACATATTTGAGCTTGAAGGGGTATGTTCAAATCTCAAGGGCAACTACATGTAAAACGAAATAATGTTATATATTCTTTGTTTTGTACCTTACAAGGCTTAAGATTTTCAGTCTACAATAAGCAAAATGTACATAAAAAACATGATCATATTGTAATGTGGAGAACTAGCCTATTAGGCAGGAATGGCTAATGGCCAACATGCTTATAATGTGAAAGGAACCCCTTTGGGGTATCCAACTTGGATAAAAAGGGCAAGAGCACTTTTGTTAAAATTATCTTTGGATGCCCCAACTTTGAGGCTACAATTTGGTACGCATTCTCCCCCCATTTGTATCCATTAAGAGACACAATCCTCCATGTAGTGTTTTCACAATAATTAATCAAGATATACATATTTGTTTACTTAGTATTATCTATTTAATTGAGATACATTACAGCTTTCTTATGTATTAACTATGTGTCTAATTTAGATTATCGTATTTCTTAATTAGTGTAGCAATTAGGTGTGCATTAAGTTCACATAAACTTAAGGAACTGTTGAGGCATCCATGATTGCATAGAGTGGAGAGATAAGTGCTTTTATGTGTTGATGTATGGCATGGTCTTTGCCATTGGGGAGTGATGTCCCTAATCCTTCAGCAAGCCCACCATGAGTCAACTCCTCCAGAATCAATGTTATGAGTTGTGTTGGTCCCTTCGGAGAAACTCAATTCAACACATACGTTGTTTGTGAATTGCACACACTTATTAAAGAATATGTTGATGTATGGCATGGTCTTTGCCATTGGGGAGTGACATCCCCTAATCCTTCAACAAGCCCACCATGAGGCAACTCCTTGAGACTCAATGGTATGAGTTGTGTTGGTCCCTTTGGAGAAACTCAATTCACCACATACCTTGTTTGTGAATTGCACACATTTTTGCACTTCTAACAAATAGGGATATCTATTTTACATTGAATGTAGTGGATACTATATATTATCACACTCATTCAACTATCCTAGCAATTTGGTTTAGGATGATATGAAAGTGCACATCGAAGTAGTGTATGTAGAGTCCAACTCCCCCCCCCAATGTATTCGTGTTTATTGATAATTGTATAATCATTCTCCCATTTTTGTTTAATAACATTGTTTGTGCTAACCTTTTGCATTATCTCTCTCTCCTCCCTCGTACACACATATACTCCTAATTATCTTGACTATTTAACTTGACAGTTCTCAATGGAACTACTTGTCTACTTCTTTACAAGGCCAACAAGAGGGTATGGAGAGCCTAATCACTGATTACTTGGTTTTGCAATGGCTTTCCCCTCATGTAATGTTTCTAACTTTGTGTGCTCTTCATAAGATAATTTTCGTATATTTTCTATGTGCTTGGTTACCATCCTCTCAAAGAACCTTATCAAGAAATTGAAGAGAACGTTTAGGTATAAAATTCATGTAGAGTTATTTTCGAGGAATTGTCTCTACTAAAGATAATTTAGGAAAAATCAATCTAATTCAACAAAAGCAGGTATAAAGTCTTAAATTTGGAGTGATCATTCAATATATGTATACATACTTGTTTGAGTATGTTACTCAATAAACATTGCTTCGAAAAAAGTAGGCAAAACCCCCTTGGTTGTACTTTTATATCAAGATACATAATCATGAGTGACCCAACCACAACACCAACCGTCCTCATTTTTCGTGTTCAACATTTGAGTATTACGGCTTTAATGCCCGCTTGTGAAATTAAT